>NW_020664483.1:10886554-10989719 GCF_002925995.2 Terrapene triunguis | reverse complement strand
AAAAAAATACAGCAATTCACTTCTGATGTCACTAGCTTCTGAACTGAAGGAAAAAAGTCCTGCATGGTTCTATACTGCTATTAGCAGTAAGAAACATGCCTAATTTTGAATTTCCTAGTGAGCCAAATAAAGAATGACTTGAAGTTACATGTGGCAAGTTTGTGTAAGTGGCAGGAGCTTTGTCAGTCATTTAATGCTATGCTTATCAACCCCTGAAAGGCTGTTTTAAGTGTCTCACTATTCCCTACAGTTCAACTATCCTACATGCTGCAGAAGGCTATCACTGGATCACAATTTATAAATTATGAAACTGACATTAATAGCGTCCTAGAAGGAAAATGAAATTACATTTTATCATTTGTCTAGCACACTGAGCTATTCACAAGAAAATAATCATCCCACTATGGCTTTTATTTTTTTTTTCCTGGCTATGCTTCACAAAACATAATGAACTGGTGCTTGAAATAGGTAACAGCAGGACATATTAATGAATCTTTTCTATTTTTATTTGAGTGCCAGGTACTTTAGCAGTGAACTACCCTGTTACCACTTGGCTGAACTCCTTTGTCTCAATAAACAGGGTTTTTTTGGTAAGTTAACAGGAAAACTCGACCACAACACTTTCGTCTTACGAGCTGATCTCTTTTTCTGGACTTAAGAGTTATGTAAGAAAAAAGCATTTTAAAGGAAATAGTTATTCATATTTAAACCTTAAAGAATTTTATTTTATCTGCAGGAATAGTAATGCCTTACTTCAGTTTTCAACAAATTCACCTGTTCAATGAGGCTTTTGTGCTTTTACAAAAGATAACGTTACAGCTTTTTCACTTATCGCCTTTGCACAGAAGGATGTTTAACAGCAATGAGAAAACTTGGAAAACGGTAAGTCTCATTGAGACCTCAAAGCACTCAACAAAAAGATGACAAAGACAATAAGACTATTCATTTCCTCCGTTAAATATTACCCATTATAAGTGTTGTTGCTCCTTTGCCCAGCATTAGGCTTTGGGGCTTTGTAGTTAGTTGATTTCCTAATGAAGGAGGATTGATGACAGTCTCAAGGTATTTTCTACTTCTATAACCAGTTTACAAGATGTACATAATTCCTGCTTACCTTGAGAAAAGGTGTCAAAAACTGCACACGTGTAAGTCACTTGCAGAAACTTCAGCTAAGACTCCACAGAATCAAGCCCTGTTGCCACAAACAGCTCCCTTCCATCTCATCTTTGTTTCCGCTTTTAGTGCGCTAATTGTCACTGTCTACACGCAGCGGTTTGTTCAACCGGAGAACCACTTAGCCAGAATCCCTAGCAGTTGACGAACCTAGTGCTAGACTCCTTATGCCAGTGAGAAAGGTATGTTGTCTTCAAGATATGGAATCTGGCATACTGAAATAAAATATTCTCTGGAGCTCAGTAAGAATAGGCCAACAGGTTCTCAGACTTCATGTTATTATACAAAACAACAATGTGTGTGTATATATTGTGTTAATTAAATCAAATCAGTGAAAGATTTACCATCCACTTCAAGTGTAATGAAGTTATTTCTTGCTCTATTACTGAAACATCCCTACTTCCATCCTCTAGAGATGGACCTTGAGCAGCAGCAGTTGCTGTTTAAAGCTAATCTTCCTTTGTCTTCATAGCTAGTTACCAAATCTGTAAACACTAGGGCTGTCAAGCGATTAAAAAAATTAATCATGATTAATTGCACTGTTAAACAATAGAATTTATTAAATATTTTTGGATGTTTTTCTGCAGAATGCCTGTTCTCACTTTCAGGTGACTTTGTAATTAAGAAGCAGGCAGCAGTATCTCCCGTAAATGTAAACAAAACTTGCTTCTCTTAGAGATTGGGTGAACAAGAAGTAGGACTGAGTGGACTTGTAGCCTCTAAAGTTTTACATTGTTTTGTTTTTGAGTGGAGTTATGCAACAAAAAACCTACATTTGTAAGTTGCACTTTCACAATAAAGAGATTGCACTACAATACTTGTATGAGGTGAATTGAAAAATACTATTTTTTTTATCATTTTTACAGTGTTAATTGTGATAAAAAATATAAAGTGAGCACTTTGTTTTCTGTTTTGTAATTGAAATCAATATATTTGAAAAAGTAGAAAAACATCTTTGCCAATACTGAAGGAGGACCTCTCATTTCAGGGTTGTGATCTGTTCATTGTGTATTCTCAAGAAGCCTTGCATTCTTTAAAAGATTCGAGATTCACTCTGCTTCTTGGGAGTCAACACACCAGCTCCTAGGAGAAAGCAGGCCAGATCTTCACCAGGCAGAAGCCCTCTCTCTACTTATTACTATAATTGCTGCAAGACAGTAACAACTTAGCAACCTAAACTGGTTTGTGAAAGTTTTTTAGTTTTTGATTTTTTTTTATTGTGTATTATTATACTTGGTAATTCCTTACTCAACACTGAATGAGGCCCTCACAGTTGTTAATTTGTCTATTATTTTCATTACTACCTTTGGAAAAGGAGAAAGGTGTTTACTAGGGCTGTCGATTAATCGCAATTAACTCAAAAATTAATCATGATTAATTGCACTGTTAAATTTCAATTGGTATTCTATTGTTTATTAAATCTTTTTGGATTTTTTCTACTCCCCCCCCTACTTTTTCAAATATATTGATTACAATTACAAAACAGAAAGTGTACAGTGCTCACTTTGTATTATTTTCAATCAGAGCCAGTGGTGCAAAACTGCAGCTGTTCAGCTGCCGAAGATCAACAGAAGGCAACTGCTTTCCCCATCAGCTGCCAGCAAACAAAGTACTGCCAGAACTGGAGCCCCTACTTTCAGGTAGCTGCAGGAGAGGCTCTTGACAAGTCCATTCCCTGCCTGGCAGCAATTAAGGAAATAGATGTTGCTTCAGCAGCTGCTGAGTAGTACCTGCTGGTTCCCCACACTTGAGAGAAGGCAGCTGCTCAAGAAGGGGAGTCCATCCTGCCCCAATGCAGAACTCCAGAGCCTAGTGAGGAACCCAACACATTCCAGTAAGAGACCCCAGTGAAGCATCCCAGACCCCAGCAAACCCCAGTGAAGTTCTTCAGACCAGGGCCTGAGCACACCCCAGTGAAGGAATCCAAGCCCCAGTAAAAGATCACAGCCTCAATACTCACAAGGTAAATAAGAGCCCAAAGTGTATACTGGGGGGGAAAAAAAACCCTCATGATTTTTAAGCCGATCCCATGATGGGGGGGAGGGAGGGACCCGATTTGTGATTTTAAAATGTCTGTAACAGATATACTGCCCACTAAAAGACATTTTCAACTGAAACTTTAGCCAAATACCAGATGCCAAATACCAAATTAAGAAAAATAAAGTAACTTTTTAATAGAGGAAGAAAAACTAAGAAAGGCTTTTAAAAACAAAGCTGGTGATTATATAGAAAGCAGGACAATATTGAAATTGTCTGCTAAAAAAAAGGAGATGTTGACAACCATCAAAACATGACATTTTTAGTGCATTAGCAATAGTCCTGACACACAACACCTCACCATTTACTGGAGAACTGCTGCCCCTCTCCCATCAGACAGAAGTTCTACCTTACATATAGTTTCAAAATATAAAAGCCTGAAGTGGGATTGGTACTGGGAAAGGAAAAGTGCCTGGGGATTACACACTGTAGAGCGGGGGTGGGCAAACTTTTTGGCCTGAGGGCTGCATCGTATTTCCGAAATTGTATGGAGGGCCCCCCCGTTCCATGTCCTCTGACAGCCTCCGGAACCCCTGCCCCTGACTGTCCCCCGCCACCCCATCCAACCCCTGCTCTCATTCCTGACTGCCCCCCCCCCGGGACCCCTGTCCCATCCAACCACCCCTTCTCCCTGATTGCCCATCCAACCCCCCTCTCCTTCCTGACTTCCCCCTGGGGACTCCTACCCCCCATTCAACCCCTGTTTTTCACCTTCTGACTGCCCTGACCCCTATCCACACCCACCACCCCAAACTCCCCTGCCCTCTATCCAACCCCCCCTGCTCCCTTACCGTGCTGCCTGGAGCACCGGTGACTGGCGGCGCTACAGCCGCGCCGCCCAGAGCGCCAGGACAGGCAGCTGCACCGCCCAGCTGGAGCCAGGCCGCGGGTCTGCAGTTGTGCTGCCCGGCAACAGCTCGCAACCCCGCCGCCCAGAGCATTGCGCCAGGGCGAGCTGAGGCTGTGGGGCAGGGGAACAGCAGGGGCGGGGTCAGGGACTAGCCTCCCGGGGCAGGAGCTCAGGGGCCGGGCAGGAGGGTCCCGTGTGCTGTAGTTTGCCCACCTCTGCAGTAGAGCATCTGTCTTTCCAGTCCCTCCCAAAAAATATTTTTTTTTTCCTTCCTTCAAAAGTTTGACAGTGATATTAAAAGGCGATATTTTACATGACTGAACATGCTCCATTTGAAGAGGAAATGATGCATTCTCTGATTGTACACGCACACAGTAGCATGCCAGTAAGGAACATGGATGGAGAGGGATTGCAGACTTCCTGGAGGCCAAGAGCCCCACCTAGAAAGCACATGCAGTTCAGAACAAAAGTATGTGCTTCTAACAGGTTTCCTAGGTGTCAAACTTAGGGGGTGGGAGCTGTAACAAAGCCTTGAATTAAGCAGTCAAAACTCATTGGAGAAATGGTCTGAGTTAAACAGGATGAAGTTTAACAAAGACAAATGCAAAGTGCTCCACTTAGGAAGAAAAAAATCAGTTTCACACATACAGAATGGGAAGAGACTGTCTAGGAAGGAGTACGGCAGAAAGGGATCTAGGGGTTATAGTGGACCACAAGCTATATATGAGTCAACAGTGTGATGCTGTTGCAAAAAAAGCAAACGTGATTCTGGGATGTATTAACAGGTGTGTTGTGAGCAAGACACGAGAAGTCATTCTTCCGCTCTACTCTGCTCTGGTTAGGCCTCAGCTGGAGTATTGTGTCCAGTTCTGGGCACCGCATTTCAAGAAAGATGTGGAGAAATTGGAAAGGGTCCAGAGAAGAGCAACAAGAATGATTAAAGGTCTAGAGAACATGACCTATGAAGGAAGGCTGAAAGAATTGGGTTTGTTTAGTTTGGAAAAGAGAAGACTGAGAGGGGACATGATAGCAGTTTTCAGGTATCTAAAAGGGTGTCATAAGGAGGAGGGAGAAAACTTGTTCACCTTAGCCTCTGAGGATAGAACAAGAAGCAATGGGCTCAAACTGCATCAAGGGAGGTTTAGGTTGGACATTAGGAAAAAGTTCCTAACTGTCAGGGTGGTTAAACCCTGGAATAAATTGCCTAGGGAGGTTGTGGAATCTCCATCTCTGGAGATATTTAAGAGTAGGTTAGATAAATGTCTATCAGGGATGGTCTAGGCAGTATTTAGTCCTGCCATGAGTGCAGGGGATTGGACTCGATGACCTCTCGAGGTCCCTTCCAGTCCTAGAATCTATGAATCTATGGTATATGGAAGGAAGCAGTATGCATTTGGCTCAGAGTCTGTGAGCCCCTGGAAAGGAGCTGATACGCAGAATAGCTAATTCTTGGGACGGGCAAGGATTCCTTACCTGAAACTCCTTGTGGGAGGGAGAAAATTGAAGTGCCTGGGTGCTGTTAGTTCCAACCACTGGCCAGGAAAGACAAGAGACTAGTATACATTTTAAGGATAAACCAAGTAGGAAAATCTGACTTCATGACATGGTTTTCTCCTCCATATGAGAAACCAACCTGCAAGGCCCCGAATTTTTGCCAATGGCTCAGCCAAAGGGGCAACCAGATGAACTGAAGTGGGCCCCATATCTACAAAAGAGAGGTGAACAACTGGGTAGTAGATCTAAGGACTTATAAATCCTGTTTCCAGCATCTAGTTTGCAGCATTGAAGACACTTGCAAGTAAGTTTTGATGTTTGTTTTTGGTGGGTGTGGATGGGGAGAGAAGAAAATATAATCTAAGTTTATTCTCCCCAACCTGTTTCTGCACTTTATTTCTTGCATGGCAAGTAATTAGTGCGTACCTTTCTAAATGTTTGTCAAAACAGAGGTGCTGTTGATTGCGAGAACCAAACATGTTAAGAAACAAAGGAGTTTCTTTCTCCTCACCCAGAAGGGGAGTCCATCAGGGTCAAGTTCTGCACACTTATCTTGTTAACTAGACAGCACCGCTTAACAGAAATGAAAGAATTAAATGATGATAATTTAACATCTTCCCGTTGTCAGTTTGCAAATTTTATTTTTTGCCCAAAGCAATAAGCGCATGCAAGCTAGTAGGCTATTGTTACACTTCAGGCAAATGAAGCCTTTTAACGCAAATTTTGACATCTTTCACCTATTATGTTTTTTCCTTTGGTTATACAATATGTCACTCAGCTATAAAATATAGCTCCTAAAAAAAGGACAGACCAAAAAAAAAAAAAAGGTAGGTTTTGCCTTTTTCCCCACTAGCAGTTTCAATATTTGCTTATACTTACGAGCTGCCTATTTAAAATATCCCTGAACTATTTGGACCCCATCTCCCAGAAACCCAGCTGCCCTTTGAGCAGCATTTTGTGACTTAACAGCCACTTTTTAATTTTTGTATTGTAAATTGTGAATACTTAATGGTGCCAAGTTCAGATTTTACAACAGAAAGAACGTTAGCATGGCTGATTTCATAAACTTATGTTGAACAGGCAGCCTGGCAATTTTAAACTGCATCTCCTCCTCATTCTCCTATAACACTTTCTCTCACTCCCCTCTACACAACATGCCTTGTTCATCCCAGTCCCCATGGCTGAGGCTCACTTCTGTTACACCGTCCCCAGCACCGTCTATGTGCATAGTCACAAACATCTGAAACATTTTGCAAGAGAATTTTCCAGACAATGAGGTTGGCAGCTGATTCCTTATGTCGTATCCCTCCTGCTTGCACTCTCCCTCTACCATTCTTTGCATTTTACCCCTCTTCCCCATCCTATGGGATTCCTTTTTCCTTCTGTCACCCTCAATGAGAGATTAATTTCTTCTTCAAACCCCCTCAAGACACACCAGGAGGGGGGTCTGAACTGAAGCTGCTGTTTTCTCCATAAGAAGAGCTAAATGGTGGTGGAAATAAATCACAGGGTGATTCTCATTGCAGGTAACCCCACTGGGTAGCTCAGCTCAAGGGAGCATGCTAAAAACAGCAGCTCAGGCTAGCCACCCCATCCAAGCCTGCCTGACCCCTGAGATCCAACGTCAGGTGGCTAGCCCTAGCGGCTGCCCCGCCGCAATGTACGAACTGGAAATCATACCTCCCAGCTGTAGCGTAGACATGTCTCTTCTGCTCTGGGTGTGTATCTCCAGCAGCTCAGTTCATGGTGGTCAAAGACATTAACTGCAACCAAAACTAATTTGCTTTACTCTAGCTATTCAGGACAAATAGGAGTACCAAGGACTATCTTGCCTGCAATGGGTCTGTTGGGAAGTAGGATTTAAACCTCTGTTTTCACACTGATACACTCCAGTGGGAGTTTGTGCACATGTGCAATGCCAGCAAAAAAGCTCAACTGCCCAAACATAGCCATGCAATTTAGTTCTTTGTAAATGTTAACTTTGAGTTGTCAAAGCACAAACATCCAAATTAGTTAACTTTTTTTGTTTCCGTTTGTTTGTTTTTTAAAAAACAAAACATCAGTCTCAATCACTTGATTCTGGATCATGCCGTCTCCAAACTAGACAAAAAAAAAAAAAATCTTATGTGAGCAGCGTAAAATGAAGAGTCTAGAAAACACCTTCTCTTCCCAGATGACAGTTACTTGCAGGGTTAGGGAAATAACTGACTTTACACAAAGCAGCTGCACAAAAAAGATAAAGCAAAAACCTGAATATTTATGTGGAAACAACAAGCTTAAGGAGAGTGGAGTTTCTGAAATTATGTAGCAAAGTTATTCTCTAATGTTTATGACTGTTTCTAGTTATCTCACTCTTAAAATATTATGTAGCTATACATCACAAAAGTTGCTATGTGTTCTAATATTATTGTTAGTTATTTACGTTACTGTAGCACCTAGAAGCCATAGCCACGGACCAGAACCCTATGGTGCTAGGCACTGTATAAACACAGAACAGAAGACTGTCCATGCGTAAGACAAGAGACAACAGATGGAGACAGGGGAGTATAAGGAAACAGTGAGAGAATACTGATTAGCATGGTTGCCAGTGGTCTCAGTACTCCAGCCGCCTAGTCATTATCAAGTTTTTTTATAAGCATCATGGCAAAGAAGAGTTTTAAGGAGAGATTTGAAGAACAGTGAAGTGAGATTGTTGATATTTATGGGGAGTTCCTCCCCAGTGCAAGGGGCAGCACAGGAGAAAGCACAATGATGCTTGCTGGAAAATTAGCAAGTAGGTGATGAGTTTGGCATTATGGGACAATTGGAGGCACAAGCCGACCTTTTGATTATGAAAAAGAGAAGATAGGTAAGGTGGAAATATGCTCTGCACAGCCTGAAAGTGAAGACAAGCAGCTTATGTTTGAAGATAAGGAGCGAGCCAAAAGAGAGGGGCAATATGGGCAGAGCAAGAAGAAACAGATGTCCACTAGATTTCGTTTCTCTAAACAAACAGAAAACGGCACATGTGACATTGGCTTACTTATATGATGTTCAGCTTGGAACCTGCAAGAACTTCCTCCTTCTCCCCCTCCTTCTCAAAACATCTAGTGATTAGAGTGCACTAGAAGAGGTTCTCAATGTGTCAGCCTTTAACCCATCCCACTTCAGATTTTTGGCGGTGTTTTTAATTTTTACTGTATCCTGCTGCACTGAACATCTCTCTTAAAAAAAAGGGGGGGGGAAATCTTATTGAAGAAAATGCTGCAAGAAAGTTTCTGGCAAGGCTGTATCAAAAACGTGATCTAAAATTCATTTTCATTCAATTCACTTATTTCAGATCACTAAAATTGAAACCATGTTTCTTCCAAATGTATTTCTCCAGCTTTACTGGGATGTCCATTGGAGAATAGTAGTCACATAGATCTCAAAACAGACTAAACAACTGCATGGAAAGTATTTCACCAACATCACATAAGCTCTAACATTCTGCTCACATGCGAGATATATAGGAATATGATCTTCCCTGAGTCGAGATGAAAGTACTTGAACAATTAATTTCAAGACAAGTTTTTTTCTACCAGCTACACAGCCCTCTCCTTAAATACATCAAGGCCAAGTCAAACTGTTTACTTACTAGAAAAGAAAGTACAAAATAGGTTGGAAACTTACAAAGGCAAATCAGTTCTAGAAATAAGTTTACTTGCATTTGTCACATAGTATCAAGCTATTATAAATACCAATAGTAGTCTTGTTAATATATTTGCACACAGACATTAAGTCAGATTTTATCAAGACCAACAGTATATATTTTGTATAGGAACAGCAAGTGTATATATTTCAAGATCTCCACTCCTCCTTGACTTCTTCATGCAATTCTACTGCCTTTTATTTAGGCAAAAATTTAAAAACCGGTCTCACGCCTTCCTGATGCTGGATCGATCACTATACTTCTAAAACAATCATCATTTAACTCAAATCACATTCTGAAGCTACACATGTGATGGGTTTTGTTGCAAGCTTCCCAGAATATAAGAGTCACTAACAGCCCTGGATTTAAGAGAGAAGATACATATATGTTTGCCTAATCATCATGACCAGATCTGTGCATAGAGGAGAATCCTCCATGAACAGAAAGCATGAAGAGGGTTTTTAACATCAGCCTTCTCCATGGTACTCCCTCCCCCGCCTTCTTCTAGCCAGGGGTACTCAGACAAAGCTTTAAAACTGTAGGAATTTGTTTTATAAAATACAGAAGTTAATTTACTTCAAGATGTACCAATGAGAACAGATACACAGAGATGCTGATGTACAGAGCCCTCACCTCTGCTCACCATACAGCATGGATTCAGTTGCCCAGCAACTGTCCAGTCTAACTGAGCTCAGAACTTATTCACTTTTTTTTCTGGTTGCATACATCACATAACTACATCTGTACACAACAGTGAAATATAGACTGATGGCTAAAAATAGGTAGTGTTAACAACACACAAAATATCAGTGATGAGAAGCGAAGTGATGAAATTTATCTTGCCAGTACCAATGCGCTTTCTGAAATCGCTGGTCAGACAACGACTGACAACATGCGGACCTCACCCTGTGAAGTAAAACACTGATATAGATCCTGTTTTGTCCCTGGTATCAAAGAGACATAAATATGATGAAAAGTACATTGAAATGGGATTTACTCGGACTGGAGACAGCGAATACCCTCAGCTACAGTGTGTGTTATGTGGTGAAGTCCTGTCAAATAATCTAAAACCATCTCTTTCTACACTTGGAAGCAAAAATATATACACCACAAGGACAAACCACCAGAATTTTTTGAGCGGATGCAGGTGTAGCTCATGGCGAGCAAGAAAGTTCTGCACCCTGCTGCTGCGGACGACAATATTAAGACCCTGAAAGCATCAG
Organism: Terrapene triunguis; assembly: GCF_002925995.2. Taxonomy (NCBI): domain Eukaryota; kingdom Metazoa; phylum Chordata; order Testudines; family Emydidae; genus Terrapene; species Terrapene triunguis. The sequence goes on along the minus strand of NW_020664483.1, from coordinate 10,979,272 downwards.
ACTTAGTGAGTTACAGAGCTGTTAAGTCAGGAAAACCTCACACCATCGCATAGGAAGGAATACTACCTGCAGCTAAAGACATGGTAACCACTACGCTTTGAAAGAACGCCCAAAAATTAATTCAGTTAGCACCATTATCAAACAGTGTCATGTTGAATTTATGACATGGCCAATGATATCCTAACTCAATTAGTGAACCGTGTCACTAGCAGTCAGTACTTTGCTCTGCAGCTAGATGAATACACAGACGTGGCAGGCTTACTTCATCTTCTGGTCTATGTGTGGTACATTTACGCAGGGGCAATACAGGAGGACATTTTGATTTGCCTGTCGCTGGCTACCAGAACAACAGCTGTGCTAGAGGCAATGATGGTCAGAGGAGAGACACCCATATTAAGAGCTCAGTCTATCAGTGGCCCTCAATAAATAGCTCAGGAGGTTCTGATGACTTCTGTGGGAGATGGCAGAGGATATCTCCATCTTTTCCAAGAACTCAAAATAGGGATGGGCAGCAGGATCTGCCAAGTCCTACAGGTCTTAATCCTGTCACTGTTGTTCAACATTTACGTGATACCTTTGTTCAATCTATAACTGGCCAAGTGATTATGCCTCTCACACTGGTATTAGGACCTGACCACAATGATCTATACCAGTTTATCACCAGGATGTTCTTCAAGGGCAGCCAGCAGCTGGAGCGGATACAGCATACAACAGCCTGCATGCTATAAAGGACATAGTAAGACAAGCACACCACAGTGTTGGCTTTCAAGTTCCAAGATCATTTTAAAGGTCCTGGTCCTTCAACTAAGAAACCCTAAATTCACTGGGGACTTGTGTGGTCAGTGACCACCATTCACCATTAGCACCTGATTCAACCACAATATTTTGTATCTCAGAACCCAGTGTATATATCGTATATCCCCAGGGCAGAGCTTTCTCAGTGGACTGACTTCTGCCAGAGACTAAACTGAAACAGAGTCCTACTACTTTCAGAAGAGGTTTTGAGACGATCTGGTTTCTTACAATATTTTCCCAACAGATGGGCACCATCCTTCACCTACGCTTGAGTCAGACCCAGCTAACATATGTCAATGAAGGATAAGAGCTGTGTCCCCATCAAGAAGCATTCTTTTGTACAACAACTTATGATAGAGCACCCAAATAATTCCAACTCGTGCTTTAAAAGTATGGTTAAAACAGTTTCAACTAGTATGGGTAAAAGTTAAAAAGAATCCAGTTGAGAGGCAGCCCACTAGAGGGAGCCTTTAACACGGGTATAAGCATAGTGTGTTGAGAGCTGCGCTGCTGTAAGCTCTCTGTGTAGCCACTCTAAGCCAATGGAGTGTTTCAAACTATTTATAATAGGTATCCTGTATAACACTTCTTATAAGAATACTTAGATTCACAGTTGCATTCAAAGAGGTATCACTGTCTGCCAATACACGTTTTGGGCTTTCTGCCACTCCACCCCACCCCTTTATAGTTTAAGTATTTTAGGCATGCAAATAGCTTCATAAACACAAGTATCTACACAGATTACTATCTAATTTAGATCATGAACAATGAGAGAATTAAGTGTTAGAGTTAGGAAAGAAAAAGCAGACAAAACAAGGAAAGGGAAGACTGCACTTGGAGAGCATTACTTAAGCAATGTAGATTACATCTTGTGTTTCACAAGTTGCTTGTTTTTATGCTTTCCTTTTTTCTCTAAAGTGATAAGGCACAAATTCAGGAGTAGAGCATACCAGAGTACAGATTAGTAGCCGAAAGTATTCGCCTTAGGAAGAACTCAATTTCCAAAACACCACTTAAGGCTTTATTCTGAATTTTTAGAGTTACACTTCCCCTCCACCCCCACTCCACACCCAAGAAGCAGAGAATATAAAAATGAACAAGAAGGTAGTCTGCAAAAGACAGATCCAAAATAGAGGCATATCTGGGTAGAAACATGAACAAAAGTATGAGTTTTTTAAAAACTGTAAACAATTTCCTGGTCCTTTAAACATTTGAGTTAAGAATGTTGTATTTTCCCCCTTTAACCAGAGTGTGAAAGAGCATAAAAATATAAAATAATCTAATGTTTAGCTACCAAAAAACAAAAACACACAACTTAAGTGATTCCTAACATAAAAATGCCTTACTACTACTACTACTACTCAGAACCAATAAAGCAGTAGATAGCACATCACATAACTTTATACTGCCTTCAGTTTGAGTTGTTGTATACAGCAGACATGAAAATTAATAGAAGCATGGGCTATTTGTGACAGGTGTAATAACTCCATTTGTCAGTACTAAGAGGATATGATAGGGATTCAGTATATTTAAAAAAAGGAAAGTATACCCAAACCTGATTTGATGCTATTATAGAGCCGCTTGTAAACTTAAGTAAACAGCAGATGGGACTTCAAATCAAGTTCAAAATGGAAAGAATTTTTTTCAATTAGGTTTAGAATTGACCTGGGAAATTCACGGCTGTGGGAAATCACTGCAATATTTCAAACAAGATTTTTCAAGGTGTTAAATCATTCATATAAATGGGAGTTGAAGTTGAGTAATCTGTTCTCAGGAAATAATAAAAACACCACACTGAAAGCTGAATCAGCAGTTACCTGAAATACAAGTCAGAAACATGGTTCAGGGACGAGGATCCCTCTCAAACCAATGAGGGGAGCTGAGGGTTAGAGTGGAAAGTCACCCACTCTTACTCCTAGTTCTCAAGAGGATCCTGAAAAAACGGGCAGGGCCGTCCCTACCCATGCAGGGGGGGGCTGCGCAGGGCACCAAAATGGCTAGGGACAGCCCTGAAAATGGGGTTGAGTTATTACACTGCTTCTTTTCTTGCAGATGCTGCTAAAGGACATCAGGATCAGGTCAACTATACCACAGTGGTTCTGCTGTGGAAATGAAAGAATAGGGCCAGCCCGCTAAAGCTGGGCAGAAAACCCTTTCAACGGCTTTTACATTTGTCGTTGAGGTCTGAGGTGCTGGCAGCTCTATGTGGCACAAAGCCTTGCCCAAACAAAGTAAAGATGACCACTACTGAAACCCTGACGAGAGGACTCAAGATGTGTCTCCTTTCCTCACCAAAAGAGAGAGACTGATTCCCAGCTCTATCTTCTACTGCAAGACAGGAGTAGTGGGCAACTTTACTTCCAATTATTCCTTTGGGATCAGTCTTTGCACCCTAGGAGCAAGACAGTTCTCTTCACTCTCCCAGCAACTGAAAAAGAGCACCATGGTTTTAGACAAAGGCAGCACAGCAAGATAAATGCAGCGATGGCCCACAAGAAGCATGTCACCATCTGCACTGGCACTTGAGTCAATAAATCACATTTGAATCCCTCTTCCCCCACGTTAGCTGAAGGCAATTCACAGCCGTGCTATCTTCATATTTCAAAATAAATTGATTTCTTGGGAGGATTATGAGAAGAAATCAGGGTCAGTGGTAATGTTCTATAATTGGTTGAAGTCGGTGGGGTGGGATTTTAACGTGCTCTGAAATGTCACATATTAGGAGAATTAGGTTATTCAATTAGATGGATCAATTATCCTATTCAGATAACTTGCATTCTTATCTTGCTTATTGAATATTAAAATAATCTTTCATTTTATTTTTGGATGATGTCTTGTACAGCCAGTTTAAGATACCAAGTTCCATAAATTATTAATCCTGTATTTAGGGTTATATTTAACCAAATCTTTTCTTCTTTTTGCGCATACTTTTAGAAAGCTAAGAAGGCATGTTGCAAAATCTGTTGCCACTCAGTACTAACACAGCTACAATCTGGAGTTCAGTTACCAACCTACAAAAATCAAGGCAGAACCTCAAACCCAAGATCAGACCTTACAGCTCTAAACCTCACGAGTTGTGAAGAGAGACTTCTGGAGAAGAGTCGCTTCCCTAAACAGTAGATTACTGGCTAAGGATCTTTCTGGTTGTGGAAGTCTTCCAGCCAGCAACAAACCCAATGGTGGGAGTGTCATTCCCCAGAACCCAGACACCTGACTACAGTTGTGTGCACAAAGAAATTCCTCATCCCCAGGTACAGAACATATTCCCCACCGCTGGCAGCACAAAACCCTATGGCTATTTAATACTTCCTAATCACAATTCAGGGAATAGGAGAATTAGGGAAAAGGGCTGTGGCAAAGAAAAGTGTAATGAGACCATTGCAAAGAGTGTGAGTTCACCAATATTAGCTCTTCAGCATGGAGTTGGGTTCTTCTTTTCCCATCCACCCCCAACCCGGGGCCAAATATTTTCCTGAATACATTAGTCTGCACAAAATCAGCACTGGTGACCTTACTTAAAAGTCAAGTCTTATTAGAGCATGTCAGTGAAACTACAGAGATATATTTTGACCATTTTGTAACTGAAGAAGCAGCTTAATCCATTTAGGAATTCTAGAAAACAGATTATAATTTTAAACAGACTGAAGTGTCACATAGAAGTTATCACAATGAATGGAAATGGCTGAATTTAAGCAATGCAAAATTGACAATTAATCCTTAACTAGAATAGTTCCAGATGACATTGCTAGGATATTTCTAAGCTAAAAGAGCGAAACAGATGAAAATTTCAAAAAGAAAAAATCTCTTCTGAAATATGTTGGGTGGTGGTGTTTTTTTTAAATTTGTTGAGTCCATATTCTGTGGGCCATCTTAAATCAGAGAGTTGTACTGGATTGCTCAGAGGATTAGTAATAAGATGTATTGTTTCTTACTTTTGGGTTATTGGTTCAAATTCATTGCAGCGTGATAGAAGTTACCACCTGACAGCAGTTTTATGGCTTTTGCAAAGCAAGCTGGTGATCCCACTACAGCTCCTGGCGGACAAGTGTTCACACCAAACAAATCATAACTACCATGACTCAAGAGAAGTTAGTGATGACCAAGCACTGAATCTTAACTACCTTCTCATCCCTACATGTGCTTGGCAATAGTCAATGTTATCACTGCAGGTGATGTCTACATTTTCAGTAGACAACATCCTATCAAGCATCTCTGTCCAAATAACTTTAAAAATACTAGTTTCTCTACTGTGGGGAAAAAAACTGTATGGGCTTTCACAGTATAGAAGACAGATGTTTTTATTACATCCTGCCCTTAGCAACTACTGTATATGAAGTGAGTGATAACATATTAAAGAAGAATACACAGAATGGAGCAGTGCATTCAATTTTGGTCATATCACCTTCCAAAAAACAAAAACACACCCTGAAGAGAAGAATAAGGTCCACACAAGGGCAAAGAGGGCTAGAGGCATGGCAGGACCTGTATGACAGAACCACATACATTAATATTATTTAGCTTAGAAGAGAAGATTTGATTGTATAAGTAAGCTGCTCCATTCTTCCTTTTTTACCTTACCCAGTCAAAAGAAGTTCTTAAAATTAAATTACAAGAAAGTGAGAATAAAAAGGAAGTCACTTTACACAGCTTCTTTGTGGCCTGTGGAATTCACTGCTGCAGAAGGTCAGTCAAATACTATAGTTAGATCTCAGGAAGTAGTAACTAGCATCTGACTTTTATAACAAGTAACTAGCACTTGTCATTTATTCAGCCTTCCCCACTAACACTACTCTGCTGATGATGTCAGGCTCATTAGTGAAAGAAGTTGACTTTCCACCTTGGCCCTTATCTATGGAAGGATCTTCTGAGCTTATCTGCACAACCTCCACCTTCTTTTCATTCATGCAACCTCTTCGTTAAGCAACATGCTAACTGAGACGGACATGCTCCAAGAGTAATAAAGAATAAAAATAGATATAGCTTATATCAAAGAGAAAAAAAGCGTTCATTTGTTGTTGCCCTTGCCCCTACATACTGGTCCATTCGACTGCAAACATCTGAAGGCACAAAACATCACAAGAGTTGTTTGGAAAGGTTTCCTAACATACTGCAGTATTACAAAAAAAGTTTTTAAAATGCTGGAAGTGCCTTTATTTATTTGTTACATCTAGTCATAAGCCACTCGCCTGCTGGTTATCAGGAAAGAATTACTGCTGCACACACTATGCAGCACAACTAGTCAGATGTATTTGGGTTAAAGTGCATGCTCATCTTCCTCTGAAGCATCAGGAATTGGCAGGATGATGAACCAAGTATAGTCGAAACCTATACGTCAGATCCTATATTTCAAATACATCTTATTTCCATATATCTAGAGCTTTGAAGAATCTATTACTCACAACAAAGGGGGGGAAGAAACAACATTTATGTTTAAAGAAAAATTACTTTAAAAAACAAGAGTTCCAAGTCAGAAAAAAAGATCCAAACTCTGTGCTCAAATATTTAAGTTCAGAAGTACTACTTTCACATATACTCAGTAGTTTGCAGAATAGCATCAATGTATAAGTATTGGTGGGGGGCTATACTACATACAGAGTGTGAACCACAACATTCGTAAGAAGTGTTTCTCTTAATATTTTCCACATTTTAAATTAATTATCTGGCTTATTGTCAGCCCATCTTTCTAAAAGGTTACTTTTCCTCCATAGCTTTTTTATAAAAACAAATTTAAATGTAAGAAACTGCTGACATCTTCTCATGAATATACAATGTAACAAAAGCTTAAATAACAGAGTGGGGGAAATAAAGTGTTTCAGCTCAGCTTTTGCCTTCAAGCATTTCTGTAGCACACTAAGCACTAACTGAAAGAAAGCAAAATCTGTGTTGTATAGACAAAACATACAAGAGAAGTGAAATTCACCAGTGGCATTAGCAAATCAGCTATGCTGTCTAACCTCTGTCAAGTGAGACAGTGGTTTCATGAAGTAAATATACAGAACAGTAGCATAGTATAATGCTCTCAAAAACCAAAAGAGATAGTAACATTAACAGTCAGCATTTGTAAGCCTCATTGACTTTCAAGTTTAGTAAAGTTCAGAAAAATAGCTTAATGTGTAGAAAGGAAGAATGGTCTTGTGGTTAAGGCTTGGAAGATTCCCAGCTCTCAGATTTTTCTAGATGAGCTTAGGAAAGTCAGTCTCCATGCATAAAATTTAGACAAACGGACAGGAGAAGAAATGCTATGCAGAGAGTAAGCTCTTTGAGGAAAGGACTGACTTAAGTGTATGTTCAATGCCTACCACAAAGGAGGCTCTGTGTGTTACTGCAGAGATCCCCAAATTGTGGGGCGCACCTCCCTAGGTGGGCACTGAGGAACATTTGGAGATGCGCAGTGGGGCCCGGGCCAGTCCCCCTGGGGGGCAGGGAGGGAGCGCCACCCAACCCAGCTCCGCTCACAGCTCTGATTCAGCCCCGCCCCCGGCACGGACAGGGAGTTGGGGGAAGGACATCCCTGAAAAGTTTGGGGACTACTGTGCTATTGTAATACAGATTCACTCAAACCATATGAATATTTGAAAAATTTCAGCCTCTTATAGGCACCTCAAATGATTAAGAATGGATTGATGACTAGATGGTATAGTCATCTACCCAGATGGTACTGGGGCCTGCAAACCTGTTGGGTCGCCGAGATTACCCAGAGTAGACTCCCAGTTCCTGAAACCCTTCTAAGTGGCTGCTTCAGATTCACATTTAAACAGAGACAGAGCTTGTGAGAGAAGTTTTAACCTTCATATCTTAATACCTTAATCATCGTATTCATCCAGGTCATCACTGTAGCCATCTCACAATGGTTGGGGACAGAACTCTAAGCCCCATATCTATGGTTGCAGGAGAGCATAGGGTTGCCAAGCGTCCGGTTTTGGACTAGAACGCCCGGTCGAAAAGGAACCCTGACAGCTCCGGTCAGCACCGCCGACCGAGCTGTTAAAAGTTCAGTCAGTGGTGCTGCAGGTCTAAGGCAGGCTCCCTACTTGTCCTGGCACTGCACTATGCCGTGGAAACAGCCAGCAGGTCTGACCCCTAGGTGGAGGGGGCCACAGGGCTTCGCGTGCCGCCCCCGCCCCGAGCATCGGCTCCCATGGGCCGGGAACTGGGGAGCGTGAGGCAGTGCTCACAGGTGAGAGCAGTGCACGGAGCCTCCTGCCCCCTCCCTGGCCTAAGAACCGGACCTGCTGCTGGCTGCTTCCAGGGTGCAGCACAGAGTCAGGACAGTCAGGGAGCCTGCCTTGGCCCCACTGCCCTGCTGATTGGGAGCCACCTGAGGTAAGCCCACCCCAACCCCACCTGAGTCCCCCCAAACCCGGAGCCCCTTCCTACACCCCCAGCCCAGAGCCTGTACCCCCTCCTGCACCCCAACCTCCTGCCTCAATCCACAGCCTTCTCCCACATTCCGAATCCCTCAGCACCACCTTCCCCAGCTACTGTAATCAACTCTACATAAACTGAGACATCTAGAAACTGAAGCCAGTGCCCCCTACTCTTTAGGCAATACCCTATAAATAAAGCATATAAACACCAGCACTCCATAATTTGTATGGACCATCAATAGATTCTTAGGTGAAATTCAAGGTATTGGTTGAAACCAACACAGCACAAAATGATTTGGAACCTGGTTACTTGAGAAACCCTTCTCCCCATACAATACTGCCATCAATGCAATACGTGGAGGCTCTCAAACTAGATTTCTCTAAATCAAGCTGACGGGGGGCTGCCAGCAGAGTGATTTTAAAAAGGGTCTTCAGTTCCACACCCACATACCATTGGGACAAATCCTGAATTGTATGCTTTAGGAAATGCTGTAAAGTCCAAGTCTTTTAAGGGCATTAAGCCACTGGTATCTGTACACTCTAGACAGAATTATTGGAAAATTAGATCCATACCAGATACTATAGAAGGCACGCATTTGCAATTGACTAAGAGAACCAAGACCAAAATTATCTAGGCTAACACACTAAATACATGAAAAAAGTGCAATTTTTCAATCCCAACAATTAAGAAGCCATTAGGGATACAGAATTAATTTTTGAAGTATAATACAATTAACTTAGACTGCAGATGATGTTACCTATATGTACAGAGAAATATATATATATAGTTAATTTCTTTACAGGTCCCCGCCTCCCAACATGCTCTTTACATACCGTCACTTTGGTTCTTGCTTCTCATTTCTTCCATCCATGTTGGAATGTCTTTCAATGGAACATGCTCCCTCAAGTATTCTTTGCGTCTGTCCTCCAAGGTCATCTTCAACAGACGCTCTGTTTAAAAAAAAAAACAAAAAAACAAACACACATGGAGTTTTCTTAAAAACTTAATATTGTTGGCCTCAGCCAAATGGTGGCAAGTTTTGGTACTAGGAAGCAGGGTAGTTTTTGTTGTTTGAGAGGAATTGATGTCACAGAACCAGGTATGTTGTAATTAAACACATTATATTACTCGTATCAAAATAGACCCAACTACATACAGGCAACTTTGGAAACCCCAGCTCAGCCACCACAAACAGCTGCTTCCTCCGCTGTCCCCCCCAGGTCTCCAGTCATCCTCTCTACCAGGATAGAGCCTTCTCCTCCTGGCTCACAATCAACTTCCAATCACAAACCAGAAGAATAGCAGCGGATGTATCACACTATACAAAACTGATGATTTTATACCCAGTTTTAAATTTTTTCAAATTACTTATGTTCTTTAGGCTCTTAATATTTTGTAATAGTCTATGAACAACGTTGAAACTGCTCTCTCTCTACCTAACAGGCTTGGGAAGACTTACCAAAGAGCCAGTCAACATATTTTGAAAGGTCAAATATGGTCAAAGCAAGTTATTTAGTGTAATAGGGTATTTTGGATAGTTTGGTTTAAGAAAGAAAAGTTTAATAAATTCTGTGTGTTCATATATGGCCATCAGTTAGATTCTAAGCATGTGGATGAGACCCACTTGCCAGATACCCGCGAAATAATTCACTATAGTAACTCAGAGCCCTCCCCATCCAATGTCCCAGCACGAGCCTTCGGAGATATTTGCTGCTAGCAGTCACAGATGGACTACATGCCATTGTAGGCAGTTTCATCACACCATCCCCTCCAGGAACTTATTAAACTCAGTCTTGAATCCAGTTAGGTTTTTTACCCCCACAGCTCTCCTTGGAAGTCTATTCCAGAACTTCACTCCTCTGATGGTTAGAAACCTTTGACTATTACAAGCCTAAACTGGATGGTCAATTTATATTCATTTGTTCTTGTCCCAATATCGGTGCTTAACTTAACTAACTCTTCCCCTCCCTGGTATTTATCCCTTTGATGTATTTATACAGGCCAATCATATCTCCCCTCAGCCTTTGTTCGGTTAAGCTAAACAACCTAAGTGCCTCGATTCTCCTCTTGCAAAATAGATTTCCATTTGTCTCATCATTTTAGTAGCCCTTCTCTGCAACTGTTCCATGTTTAAAAAAGCTGAATTCAAACTGGGAGACCAGAACTGCACAAAGTATCTCAAATAAGGTCTTACCAGTGCCTTGTATAATGCTTCCCTATCTCTACTGGAAAATACCTCACCTCAGGCATCCTAGGATTATATTAGCCTTTTTCAGCTGCATGACATTGGCAGCATTTTGAGATTGACCAGTACACCAAGGTCTTTCGCCTCTGCAGTTGCTTCCAACTGATATGTCTGCAGCTTATAGCAAAAACACTTAGTTAGTCCCCAAGTGCATGACCTTACACTATTCAATTTCATCCCCACTTCCATTAGTCCAGTTCTCAAGGCTGTCCAAATATTATATGATCTCCTGGTCCTCCTCTGCAATGGCAATACCAACCACTTTGTGTCATCCACAAATTTAATTAGCACACTCCCACTTGTTGTGCCAAGGTCGTTAATGAAAATGTTAAATAAGATCAGCCCCAAAGACCAACCCTTGAAGAACTCCACTAATAACTTCCATCCAGCCTGACAGTTTACCTTTCAGTATGATCCACTATAGTCTCCCCTTTAACCAGTTCCTTGCCCGCCTTTCAATTCTCTCATTAATCCCCATCTCCCCCCATTTAACCAATTTCCCATATGGAACTGTTATCAACTGCTTTGCTGAAGTCACTCAAGTAGATCAGAGCTACTGCATTTCTTTAGTCTAGAAAAAAATTGGTTATCTTTCCAAAGAAAGATCAGGCTGGTCTTGCATAATCTACCTTTTGTAAAACCATGTTGTATTTTATCCCAATCACCGTTTATCTGTCTTTAATTACTCTTTCAATATTTGTCCTAAAATCTTGCACAATTCAGGTCAAACTAACCAGTCTATAGTTTCCTGGATCACTCCCCCCCCACCCCCATTTTCATAACTGTAGGTAGTATATTTGCAATTCTCCAGTCATAGGGTACTATCCCTGCATTTACATATTCATTAAATATCTTTGCTATTGGGCTTGCAATATCATCCTTTCATATTTTTGGATAAGATTATCTGGGCCCTCTGGTCTGGTCCTGTGACACTGTGGGGTTCAACCCAGACCAGTCCTGCAACCACTGCCTGTCCTGCAATGATGGGTGCCTTAAATGGTGTTCTGTTGTGGCTCACAGCCCTAACACCAACAGCCAGCATACAAGCATGCTCATCACACCCTAACTGTCACTGCCCAGTTACTTTTTGCTGGGAGACCCTCCCAATCCTGAATTTCCCCAACACCATCTGACATAATTCTAGAACATATTTAGAAACTCTTTGTGCATACTCTGTACATATATCACACATGAATATTAATCAATGAGGTAGTTTTCCAATGATCTATTACATAGTCAAAAGGTGGCATGTATCATGACAACAGTGTTAGGTGTAATGAGTATGTCAGGCCTGAAAAGAGCTGCTGATACAGAATAGTCAACCACCAATGGGCCTCCCTGTTGCAGGTCCCATTAAGATGACCTGGGATGTAGTAATTTCTACTTCCATATCCTTGTTCCCATGACCACCCTGACACTGCCCCCAAGCTCCTCACTGCCTCAGTTTCTAAATAAGAATAAAGTATTTGTTTAGGTTCTGGGCCATATCTAGCTTATCTTTAAATCTCCACCCAGTCCTTGTTTTTGTATTTATATGGCTAAGGAACCTTTTCCTACTGGTTTTAATTTCTTTTGCATGGTGCTGCTGCTTGGCTTTTGGCAGTTTTCACTCCTCTCCCTATACTTCTTGACCGCCAAGAGACAGCTTTCCTTGCTGATCCATCCCTTCTAGGCTTTCTGCCATCTCTTCATCTGTATGAGATGTTTGTTCATCCAATTTGGTCTTCAACCCTTGTCTACATGTTTTTTCCCCCCCTTGCTTGGGATGCAGGCTCCAGATACTTTAAGTCAAAGTTGCAGAAAATAATTACAGCCCTCCTAAACATTCAGATTTCTGAGTTTCGGTCCAGTAAACTTCCTTAACTCCCTTAAAAAGAATTAGGTTTCCTCTTGAATTCAAGGACCCTAGTCGCAGACATATTTTTATTTATCCTTCCATTTAGTTTAAATGGAATTAGCTCATGATAGGGGAAGCAGTAAGTGGGATATATCTCGACTTCAGTAAAGCTTTTGATACTGTCTCACCCAACCGTCTCAAACTAACTAGAGAAGTATGGCCTCGACCAAGGCGACTCCCTACCAAAAAAAGTGATAGCAAGTTACTGTACATATTCATAGGAGCAACCTCATGGTATTGCCACCCTTATTTCTGCAGTGTTGCTGGCAGCGGTGCTGCCTTCAGAGCTGGGTGGCTGCTGTACTCCCCTTCCTCCTCGCACCAGCAATATTTTTTTTGTGATCTCCCGATCCCTGTTCAATAGCCTTGTGACCCCCTTTTGGGTTGGGACCCCCAGTTTGAGAAACGTTGGTGAAGACCAACCTATTATAAGGTGGGTGCACAACTGATTGGGAAACCATACTCAGGAGTAGTTATCAATGGTTTGCAATTGAGCTGAAAGGTCATCAAGTGGGGTCCCACAAGGATCTGTACTGAGTCTGGTTCTATTCAATATCTTCATAAGTGATTTCAATAATGGCATATAGAGTACACACATTTTGTGGACAATACCAAGCTGGGAGGGATTCTGAGTGCTTTGGTGGACAAGATTAGAATTCCAACTAATCTTGACAAACAGAAGAAATGGTGTGAAATCAATAGGATGAAATTAGATAAGGACAAATGCAAAATACTCCTCTTAGGAAGGAATAATCAATTGCACAAATACAAAATAAGACCACCTGGGAAGGAATACTATAGTAAAGGATCTGGCAGTTATAGTGATCACAAACTACAACAATACTGTTGCATGAGTCAACATCATTCTGGGATGTATTAGCAGGAGTGCTATAAGCAAGACATGGGAAGTAATTCTTCCACTCTATTCAGTACTGATAAGTAAGGCTACATTTTAGTCATGGGTATTTTTAGTAAAAGTCACAGACAGGTCACGGGCAGTAAACAAAAATTCGCGGCCCGTGACTTGCCCATGACTTTTACTAAAAATTCCCGTGACTAAAACTCGGAGGGGGGGCTGCTTAAGGGGCAGCGTGTGGCCCAGGACCCCGGCTGGGGGGGAGGGGGGAGAGGGTTGGTGGGACCAACAGGCTCCCTACCTGGCTCTGTGCCTCCCCTCCTTCCCCAAGCAGCAGCAGACTTTGGGTTGTGGGAGGGGGCAGGGTATTGGGGCACGGGAGAGGGTGAGGCAGGCTCTGGGCGGTGATTACCTGGTTCCTGGCCAATGGGAGCTGCAAAGCCAGCACTCTGGGCGGAGGCAGCATGCAGAGCTGCCTGGCCACGCCTCCGCCTTGCAGCTAAGTGAGGGGGATGTCACTGCTTCTGGGGAGCCCCCCAGGTAAGTGCTGCCCACAACCTGTCTCACCCCATCCCGTGCCCCAACCCCCTGCCCCCTCCCACAGCCAAACTCTGCTGGGGGGTGGGGGTGGCGCGGTGGCCCAAGACTGCCCCAGCAGCAGCCGGTATGACTGGAGCACGGGCTGCCTGAGCTGCCCCTGAGCAAGGCGCACCAGCCACTGCAGAAGTCACAGAGGTCATGGAAAGTCATGGAATCCATGACTTCCATGACCTCCATGACAAACTCGCAGCCTTACTGATTCACCTGGAGTACATGTCCAGTTCTGGGCAACACACTTGGGGAATGCTGTGGACAAACTGGAGAAAGTCCAGAGGAGAACAAAAACTGATTAAAGGTCTAGAAAACATGACCTATGAGGAAAGATTGAAAAAAAAAATGGGTTTGTTTAGTCTGAAGAGGAGAAGACTGAGGGGGAACATGGTAACAGTCTTCAAAGTTATAAAAGGTTGCTATAAAGAGAAGCTTTCCTTGTCCTGTCCTCAGTGATTAAGTAGTAATGTGCTTAAATTGCAGCAAAGAAGATTTAGGTTAGACAACAAGAGAAGCTTCCTAACTTTAAGGATAGGTAAGCACTTGAACAAATTACCTACAGTGATTGAGATTTCACAGCCCCCGAAGGTTTTTAAGAAAAAGTTAGAAAGACAGCTGTCAGGTATGGTCTAGATAATACTTAGTGCTGCCTCAGAGCAGGGGACTGGACTAGATGGCCTACTGAGGTTCCTTCCAGACCTACATTTCTATGATCATTCAAACCAAGGCTGTCCACTATAACCACTTCTTCCATGAGGTCCTCGTTACTCACCAATACTGCATCTAAAAATTGCATTACCTCTGGTTGTTCAATGACTATTTGGTGAAGAAGTCTGTCCACTACCACATTCAGGAATATCTGTGACTTTCATCCTCCAATCTATATCTGGGAAACTGAAGTCTCCCATAAATATTATTTAATGAAATAATCACACAATTCCCAATAATATTAAAGAGGTCTCTATCGGATCCTGAGGACCGTTAGCAGACCTCAAACAACATCCCAGTGGAGCCTCTGTAAGCTTCCTCTCCCACAATGTGATTTTGACTCATTCTATTTCATCCATTCCATCACTTCTAAGCAGGGCTTTGGAGCAGAGCCCTGGGCTGGAGCACGGAGCAGCTCTGCAGCAGTGGAGCTGCAGGTTTCTGCCTAGAGCTGGAGCGGAGCCGGAGCACAGCTCCAAAGCCCTACTTTTAAGTTCTTTACAGTCTACCTCATCATTAACGTACACTACTACTCCACCATCTTTCCCAAACAGCACATACCCTTCAATACCAGTACTCCAATCATGACTACTGTTCCACCAGGTTTCTGTTATCCCTATAATATCTGATTTAACTTCCTGCACCAGTAGTTCTAGTCCCTCCATTTTGTTATCCAGACTCCTGAATTGGTGTACGGACATCTTGGTTGTTTGTTTGTCTTCAGCCAGATTCCTTGCCCGATTAAGTACAGTCATTCTACAGCCAGCATCACCTGACTGTTCACCAATACCAATGATACTCTTTCCTCTTGATGTCCATTCTCTCCTAGCCTCTGCTGTTCCTTTCTCCATTGTTTTATCTGCTCTTACTTGATTTTCCCTCCCACTCAATATTAGAATCAGGCACGGAGATTACATGAGCACCTCTAAACAGTCTCCCCTGTTTTCCTAGTTTAAAGCTCTTTTAATCAGTTGTGCCAACCTCCATCCCAGAAGTCTATTTCCCATGAGAACAGTCCTCTGTCCCAGAATGCCTCCCAGTGGTCAAACATTGCAAAGCCCTCCTTCTAGCACCTGAGCCATCTGTTGATCACTATCATCTTGTCTCACCTTTGTTCTCTTCCATGTTTTAATCACGACAAGCAGAGTTTGTAATGTTTATAAGTTTTATTTGGTTGTTATTTACTGGCATAAGTGGACAATAAAACCATTTAAAAAGTCAAAGCTTCTGCAATGCATGGCACAAAAAATTCAACTTAACAGCAGAATCAGGTTGGGGGAGGGGCAAAGGTGTTTGTTCAAACTCAAAAGCACACACAGCATAAAGAGTACCATAACACCTCTTCCCATAAAAATCAACTTCAATGCTCAAAATCCAATCTCCGACTTTCTCAGGGATGACAGCTGCACATTTTCAGGCACCAGACTCAAAATAAAAACAAAAGGCATCCCTGACAGTATTGCCCTGGTGGTTTATACTTCTCAGTGGATGCCTTGCTGGCCGCTCATGGTGTTGAGCAAATATCTGTATCTCAGCCTCCAACCCATAAAACTTTCTCCTTTACTCTCACCAATATTATGCAACAAACATACAGCTATAATCGTAGGCCAGTGTCATTTTGCAGCATCTAGCCTAGTCATAAGATAGTGCCAGCTCACTTTCCAATTGCCAAATACACAGTCCATTACCATTCTGCAACTACTAAGGCAACAGTTCTTCTGTCCAAGTGCCCTGTAAACGGCTTCATTAGCTTGGGAAACAAAACAAAACAAAAAAGTCCATCTCCCAGGATGACCTGAGCAATTCCCACACCATTAATGTCCACGGGGAGTCTGCCCCTAGGATCACTATCATTCAGTAAGGTGAACAGGAGTGATTCTAAAAAAAAATCCTAGCATCATGGACCTTTTCAGACCAGCTTGAATTTGTTTGTGAACCTGCTCTGGTGGACAACCAGGACTTGGACTATCAGGGAGAAATTGTCCTTTCTCTGTTTAATCAACTCCAACATCTGGTGCAGGAAGCAAATGATGGGACCCATGTGCCTAATACTATTCTGGAATGCCATATGTGCAAAGCCACCAATAATCTCCTAAGCATTACCAAGCTTTGTAACCCAGCACAATAATACCTCCTGCATAGCACATAGCTCCATGAGAAAGGCCTCCCATCCCCAACAGCCAATCTTCCCAAGCCAAATTGGTTAGATACGGACCAGTAACAGTCGGGGTGGCCAGCTGCCAGATGGCAATGGCAACTCATTTTCTTAACAAGCATGGGATTCCACATGGCTCCACAGCTCCAAGTTCAGCACAGATTTCAAAAAACAGTTGCCTTCACCATCCTGAAATTCTGTCACCACTGCTGGTCATCCCAGGTCTGCAAACCACGACCACCACCAATTGATGCTTTCCCACCAATTGATGCTGGTTTCCCCCAGCCCAGAAACAACTCTGTACTGCGTTCCTGGAACACCTCATGTAGTACCAGTTGCTTGGTATCCTCCTCTTTTTTTTCCCCCCCCTCTCTCGCTGCTGCTGCAGAAGCCAATGTTGTAGCCACATCAACTGCTCAGTGATTGAAAGCCAAAGCCACCCAATGTTGAGAACTGAACCAAAGTGCAAGCAGCTTCGGTGTATTCATGGTTGCCAGCTCTGGGGCACAGAACATTCTTGCATCCATGATGGCTGACAGAATTCAACAAATGGTGCTAGCCCAGCCAGAGAGAGAGTAATCACAGGACAGAGGGCAAAGAATCATGGGATTTTCAGAGTTTGACCCGCCAACTCCCAGAATTCTACTGGCTTGTACTACATATTCCACAATGCACCACGAAAAAAGTGCCAGAATACACACAATTCAGCAACGAAGCAAAGGACCATGGGATAACCACTTGAAATGCCAAACAGCACACACAAATCCCCTGTCATTTATATAATCATGTGCATTGAAACAGGGCACAGTTAGCCCGTTTGCATACTATTACCGCAGATTACATATTGCGCACCAACTAGTACACATCAACTCAGCACGAACTAAAATGCCTGTGTAGATAAGCCCTAAGAAGATGTCCTTCAACTGGTATGTTGATACACTGAACTAGAAGTTTGACCTCCGTTCTTTGGTTGCACACATCTTCCATTAGCTTCTTGACAGAAGTTTTAGGTGCAGAGGTCTGTATCCTACAACTGTCCAAAGTAACAGCCCATTATGTAAAATAGTTTGTAAAAAGCAAACAAGAACCAGAGATAGAAAGGCTAGTTGTGATGGGTACACTCACTGCTGGGGACGCCCCTTTGTGGGTGATGTGGAAATCAGCTCGCATCTGGATTAGTACCCCCTTCTGTCTCTCTCAACCCACAGCCCCTCTTGCTCTCCAGGACTCCGGGTGCTTTCTCTATGACTCAGCCCTCCAGCTAGGTCACTATATTGTCCCCCCTTTCAGGGTATCAAACTCTCACATAACCAGCTGTCTGTATGGTACATTCAACAGTCCTGCACCACTTCCCAGTGACTGGTAGATGTACCTGGGCCCACCCGTTACTCTGGGTTCCATCCCAGGGACCCTATACTCAGCAGCCAAGGACTACACAGTCTCAAACCTTGCTGCTCTTTCCCTGAGCTTCTGTCTACTTTACCTTCCACAAACTTTCTTCCCTGCAACTCCTCTGGGTAAACCCCTTTATCAGGGACAGGATCCCACGGCTTTTGCACCCCCTTGGGTTTCCTCCTACCCCCATCTGTGCCAAGAGAGTGACTGCAGACTCTGCCCCTGCAGCCTTTTTCTGTGGCAAACTTCCTGGCTTTACACCTTACCCAGCTTCTCCTGCAGCTGGGCTTCATCAGTAATCACCACCTCCACCAACATCAGATAAATCCTGACCACCACCTGGGATGTTAGGTTCCTGACATCGTCCCCTCCTTAATTTGTCATTTTCCATCCCCACCTCATTTATCCTCTTTCCTATTTTATTAAACAAAAGACAAAAAGATAGCCTGGCTTAGACAAGACAATTCCACTATTTGCAACCCTGCTGTAGTAAACCTGTGACCAGACAGGGAAGCTAAAAGTAATGCCTTAAAACAGCCTGCTGTTGGTAGCTGTTTTCCAAGTCTTGCAGTGACTGATAAACCCATGTGCTTTCCCTGTACTTCTCTAACAGCTAGGTCGCAAGCAAGAGAGCATCAGAGACAAAAGCCACATTTCTGATTTTTGCTATTCTTCTTATGGGAATTTGTTTTGTTTTGTCTTAAAAGAAACAGGATTGGATTTATAACAGCTCAAGACTACCTCAAAAATCAAACACCCTCACCTTAAATAAGAAAAAAAAATAAAAAAAAAGGACAATTCATACAATCTAAAGAGACCATCAAAACAGGGGTTTTCCCTTATTTTGAAAAAAGGCTTTATACAGCTAAAGGAAGAGGGCTATTATTAAAATGAAAGCATTACTTCTTTTAGTTTCAAATGCTTTAATTGTTTTCCTTCTTTTTCTGTGGATTTAACAAAAAACTGAGAACGTTTTTAGCGGTGATTGTAACAACAGGAATAAGTCAGCAGTAACTTGACACAAAACCCCAGACTACACTTCACTGTTAAAATCTTTGTTATCCATTTAGTGTTGTATTAACATATTATCCCTTGAGATACCCGCTTATCACCACAAGATGAATTAGAAACACAGATTAGACCAGGGGTCGGCAACGTTCGGCACACAGCTCGCCAGGGTGCTTACCCTGGCAAGCCGCGTGCCAAACGTTGCCGACCCCTGGATTAGACCTTTGGTCCTCTCAGGATCCAGTGTTCTGTTGATCTCTATTAATATCAGGCCCACATCCATCCTAGGTTCCTATACTGGTATTCATGACATATTAACTGAGAATTCCAAAGGGCACGCATGACAACCTGGGGGAGCAGGCCAGAAGTGCCATCCCAGGTTCCAGAGTTTTTACAAACCTCAGTGGGTATACTCCATCCAAATGAAATGGAAGGGCTGCAGTTGCTATTACAACCCATATGCCAAAGTCATATGGGTGAGAGGAAAGGCAGACGAATAAATTTCAACCTCTGTGTATTCTATTAGCATAATAAATCCCAGTTTTGTGCGGGAAGCCATTTCATCTATATAAAATGTTATAATAAGATTGTTTAACCCTTTTTCTTCTTACAGCATTATATAAATTCTCCCTTCCATAAAAAGAAAGTGGGGCAATACTGCAGAGCACACCAGTACTCTTGTATTCAAGTCTAGCCTCTGGCAGTCATTTTCCATATAAGCATAATTTGGGTATAGTAACAAGTGAACTACGTAATACAAATTTTATCTAAAAGCATTTAGTTCATTTTCACATACAAGTATGTTTAACATTATCTGAAGCAGCCAAATGTTTTTCCTTCTTGAGATCTTAGTCCAATATCATATCTGCTGCTCTTAGTCGAGGCCCAGGACTAGACAGACATGGGGAAGGAGTTACTCTCCGTCTAAAAATTGTATTTTCAGATCATGTTTGAGACACAGTGATTCAGCAGGATGGAGAGGCTGCTGCTCAGATAAACACTGGTATCTTTCAGGAGATGTAAATTATACTTAGAAATTTCTAAAACTGAAGTCCAATAATCAAAGTTTGACTTCTCACTATAAAAAGGAGACTCCCTCTCATTCTAAACATTTTTACATTGCAATACTTTTTTAAACCATCTTAAACATTATGTATTTTTTCCAATCCTCCAGGTTATGTACCTTAATTGGACCTTTAGAAAAAAAAATTGAGAGAGAAATCAGTCATTAGATTATTATTCAATAAAATTTCAATGTAATTCAATTGTTTAATCCTCGAGAGCACAGAATACAACAGACATTTCACATGTGCTACAGGTACTACAGAAAGATGAACCTCAAACTGCAGAGATCAACTGGTACTATAGACACACTCAAAACTTCAGAGCTGCAGGACAGACAAGCAAACAGAGTTCTACTGTATTTTAGTGAAAAGGGTACAAGTCATTTTGTTGCCTTTAAGAAACAAAATTCTTCTAGGTCTTTATTACTAGCAGGGCTTGAAACTTACTTGTGTGGAGCAGTGTAGTCCTAAACTATCAGTTTCTGTTAAAATTAAGCTCTCAGAAAAAGTCTCTAATATCCATAGCTGTAAATATCACCTTTCAAATGTGAATCAATGAAGTGTTATTTTCCTTAGTTTGCAGAGAGTCGGCTCTTGTGTTAACATGAAATTGTAAGATCCAGGTAAATAGTGAAACAGAAAGAAAAAAGGTCAATTTCACACTGCTGCAGCTTGTGAATGCTCAGCAGCCACAGACTGACACTGCAGGCATTCACCTAGTAGGAAGACAACCACGGGAGAAAAAAAAAAAAAAAAAAAAAAAAATCCAGAAGTTAGGCATCTACAATACAGACATTGCAGTACTGACATCTAGTAATCAAATGAGAGACAAGGTGGATGAGGTAACATCTTTTATTGAACCAATTTCTGTTAGTGAAGGAAACAAGCTTTCGAGCTCCACAGAGCTCTTCTTCAGGTATGTAAGCTCAAAAGCTTGTCTCTTTCAACAACAGAAATTAGTCCAATAAAAATATCAACTCACCCACCCAGTCTCTCTCATATCCCACGACCAACACAGCTACAAAAAGAAAGCGAGAGAGATTAATCAAGGCTGAAGGACATTTACTAGACATTAATGGACAGCCTCAATAGAAATGATGAAGTAGGAGCATCCCTCACCACCAAATCCAGGATATACACCCTTGATGAGAAGCTCCACTGACAAATGTCAGAGGTAGAAAGGTGCTGAGATTCCTATTAGAATGCTGCTCATGCTTAGGGATCTTCTATCAACTTTGGTACAGTAATTGCCTGCAAATGTGAAGTCCCTATTTCTTCTCTCTGCTGGATGGGAGAAAGCATTCATAGTTTTAAGTTTTATAAACCTCTCCCCTCCCCATACGCCCCTAAGTAAACCAAGTGCATCCCTTTACCATTTCTGCAGGAAGTTAGTATTGCTTGATCATATATTAAAGATACTGAATAAATATTCAGCAACAGAAGGGAGCTCAAAATTAAGAGTGCCCATCACAATTTGACTGTCATTTTATCCACTGCAAGTAGGAACAATAGCATCAGGCATGCAAGATTAAAATCTCAGCTCATGTAAGTAGTTTTTGCCTGTAGAGCCCACGCCACAAATAACTTCTTGTACATTTAAGTGAAACATAAAAAGTTGGGCTAGCCTCAGGCAGATTGATTATGTATTTGTTTTGCTCTTTTTTCCCCCCATGGAGTTATGTTTAGACTTCGTCTTCTCTCTCAGGTAGCGGCTGTCTGTTATGGTCATGCAGCATCTAGCACCACAAGGCCCTCGCTTCCATGTGCTACCTTACTGATAATAAATTATAGGAATCCTACAGTAGAAGAAACGGCAACAACAAAATATGAAAAAGAGAATAATATTTTACATGGTCTGTCATACTTGTTTGCTGCTTAAGAGCGTAGTTTTTCATTTTACGTGAACACTAAATAGAAGGTCAACATGAGTGTTTCCAGGGCTAAACAACTGAACTAATTTATATTAGTTGATACTGATAACAGGATTTTGTACTGTTTCTATTATTGCATGTATGTTTGGATTGTCTTCAAAACAGTCAATACAAAATTGCAAGATCAGTTTGATGGTAATTCTGTGTTTGTGGACAAGTTGCTCTTTATCCAATTAAGAAGAAGAAAAAACGTTCCTATTAGATTGATGACAGAGTTTTCAAGGCAGGATACAGTTCTAAAAGTCAGTTCCCTTACTAAAAAGGGAAACATTTTTCACAGGAGGGGGCTCAGCTGTTTTCTACCATGAAGATTTCACTTAGCTGCCATTGCAAGGTTCGTGCCAAGAAGATCAATAAGTTTTATTTAAGCTACTATCCGTGTTCAATAGTTAAACACAACAATAAAAAGCCACGTAAGTTAAAGTGGAGTTATGTTTGGATTAAACACTTAATTTAGTCCCTTATATAACTTTATTTCTCACCTACCTGAAACATACCAACCTTTCATATGACTAACTTTATAGCAGTAGAATCAGTTTTAGTTCTGTCTTTTTACATACATTGTATGGAATGTTTATTTTTTCTACAGAGTAGTTTATAAAGGAAATATTTCACCTGTATTTTTCCAATTTAACACCTTTTTCTCTTCTTCCATTTTAAATGGCCTCTCAATCAAAACTAGCATTTGATAACAGTAAGTTTGTGAGATTTAAAGTTATATTTGGTTTCAAAATGTTTCCTTCAGTTAGAGCCATTGAAGTGTTCAGTTTTCCGTTTCTGTGTAGCCCTCTCTTTTCTCTCCAACCTCCCCCAGCTACTTTTAAAAAAATATGTATTGTGCTTTTAGACACTTGAACTTGTTTCAGACTTCTCTCTCTATTCTATGTCTGTTTTGTGATAAGTAGCATTGCAGATGTGTTTTCCTACCTAGATCTAGAAACTAAAAGGGAAAAGAGAGAAGGGGTAAGGATAGGGAGAAACACTCTACTTCATGTTTCTCCCCCCGAGTAGCACGCAGTTATCTCACAACAGGTCATCCCTATGTAAAAAAAAACAACAAAACAAGTTTTGTTTTAAACGCACACAATACAAATATGTGTTTGTGCTGATTGGAATAGCCTCTTGGGAGAAAGATCAGGTTTGAATAAGGGTCTAGGAAGGGGGAGAATCTGCAGTCATACAAAGGAAGAGAGAGGGACAGAGAACGCAAGGAAAAGGAGAAGTCACATACAAGGAAAGGGTGATTGTTTGAGAAAGATAGCAGAAATATACCAAAGAA
The DNA here is from genome assembly GCF_002925995.2 of Terrapene triunguis. Taxonomy (NCBI): domain Eukaryota; kingdom Metazoa; phylum Chordata; order Testudines; family Emydidae; genus Terrapene; species Terrapene triunguis. The sequence goes on along the minus strand of NW_020664483.1, from coordinate 10,955,980 downwards.
AAGAAAGGAGGCTCACGGCCAGACTGACACACACACAGGGATGGCTGGAGAAGAGAAACACTGGGAGTAAAGACACATACCCCAGCGAAAGGTGCAGCACACAGAAAAGTGAGGGATGACCCATAAACAGGGGTGCTAGAACAATGTTTATAGTGGGGGTGCTGCTGATAGAAACCATGGTACTACTTCAAGCCAGGGGGTGGGGAAGCATCTCCAGAACCCCTAGCTCCAGCACCACCGCCCACACATGGTGCAAGAGGATAAAGAAATTCAAGGCATAAGAGCAACTGGGGAGCTCACACCTCAGAGCCACGGAGGTGGGGGGTGGCTCAAAACCCAGGAGAACCATTCACAGAGTACAGCAAGGCGGGTTGAGACCCAGTCCCACTGAGATAGCAGCAGGGGGACGGGGAAGGAGGAGACGAAGGGGGAGGAGGAGACTCTGCCCCCCAGCAAGAAGGATAGTGGGGCCAGGGGACCTACCAGCTGCCCCACTGGGCTGGGGGGGGGAGGGTTACACTGCCCCTCAGGAGGACGGGGGGGCACTAGGAAAGGGGGGCAGGACAAGAGGTAGGGCGGATGGGGAGGGAGTAACCCCCGGGCGGGCAGGCAGGGAAAGTGGCTCCCCACGCGGCGGGGAGATAGGGTGCCCTGCCCGGCTGAGACAGGGCTGCGGGGGGCTGGTACCTTTCTCCTCCTTCCAGAGCTTTTTCCGCTTGTTGCCGGGGTACATGGTGCTGTGGCTGGCGGCGGCTTTGAGCTGCACGTTCCCCAGGCTCACCGGAGATGGGGGGAATCGCTGACCCGGCGGCCGTCCCCTGCGTCCCCCTGCACGGCTCGCTCCTGCCCTGCGGCTCACAGCGCCTGTCAACTGGGTCACGCCTCGCTCTAACCCGACACCCCCGCAGCGCCCGCCTCCCTCCCCGCAGCCCGTTGGCTCCGGCAGCCGCCGCTCATCAGCCCCCGCCCCGCCGAGCCGCTCACAGCACCCGGGCTCCAGCGCCGCGGCCGAGGGGAGGGGCCTTAAAGGGACAGGCCGGGGGGCAGCGCCGGGCACACGAGTCGGCTCAGGCCATGGTGGGCTCCCTCGCCGCGGGGTGATTCCCTCCTCGCGGGCAAGGCGTGGGGGAGCTGGGCGGCTCTGAGGAGTCCCCGTCCATCCGGAGGGGGTCAGGGTGGGTCCCCTCTCTGTGCATGGGTGGAGGGAAACACTTGGGTGGCTCCCTCCAGGCGGGAGCAGTGGGGAGGTGCCTCTTCTTTCCAGGGAAGGCCAAGGGAGATGCCCTCCCTTTACCCAAGCGCCCTTCTTTATAGGGGGGGCTCCCTTGCTGCCCATAGTCCGGGGGCGCTTGACTGCGATGTGGGGGTGTCCCCCGAGTACAGTCATCCTCCCTAGCCCCCGGGGAGAGGCTTCTTTGCACCGCTGTTTTCTGACTAATCTCTCTTGCCCCCTCCCCAATTCGGCGGCATATCTCAGCCCTTTCTTCCCCCTCACCCGAGCCCACCCCGCTGCCGTCTGTGCTTAGGTGCGACACGTTGCTCCCAGGCGGCAGGAGATGCTGTGTAATGTCCTTCCCTGGCCTGTTGCTGCGCCCGCAGGTGGGGCTGTGAGTCGGGAGGATCCTGCCCCTCTTTCACTGAGTCGCGCTCACGTGCCAAGGGCCCGAGGAGGAGGGCGGGAAGAGGCCACAGCAATTGACACACACACACACACACCCCCGAGCCCCATGGGAAGCGGCTCTGTGCAGAGCGCGAGCAGGCTGGGCTCTGGGAGGAGGGGGTCCCACCCAAAACACACCGGGGTTACTGATTGCGGCTTCCACCCAAACACCCCCACATGCTGCCCGGCTCCTCCCCTCGCCGGGCGAGGGGCGTCCCTGGCACCACCGCCGCGCCCGGGTGCCCGCCTGCCCTCAGCCCTTTCGGTTAGAACCCGTGAACTGACATTTCACTTCCGGGTTGAAGGTCAGACGGGACGGAAGGCGGGGATTGGCCGCTAGTGAGGAAACGGTTGCTAAGTAACCGCATCAGGGCCCAGCCTGCGCCGGGGGCGGGAGTGGATGAGCTTGGCCGGAGCTCGGACCTTTGAGGTGGCCGCGGCCGGTAGTGCCTGCTGCCCTAGAGGTGGGGCCTGTCCCTGCCCTGGGTGTGTGGAAGAGGGGCCTGTGCGGGGGGAGCCCGTCCCTGCCCTGAAGCTGGGGGCGGTGGCAGGTGTCGGTTGCGGCCCCTGACCCATGTGGGGTCCCTGGGGGAGAGTTACAGCAGCAGGAGCTGCTCTGCGATGGAGGCTCTGAGTGTGGCGCTGCTGCTGCTGGCCCTCCTGGTCTCAGTGCACAGTAGGTATCTGACACTGCACTACAGCAGCTTTCCCCTCCTTAAAGCCGGGGTGAGCAGGCGACTTGATGTACGAAAACAAGTAGACACTTCCAAAATGACTCATGATTTTTGGTGCCTCACATCTGGGTGCCCAACTTAAGGCATAGGGTGACCAGATGTCCCCATAGGGACAGTCCCAATATTTGGGGGGTTTACTATATAGGGACCTATTATCCCCCAACCCTGTCCTGATTTTTTACATTTGCTATCTGGTCACCCTATTAAGACATCACTCACGGGTTTGGTTTTTCCTGGGGCACCTACTGTTCAGCCCTTGTGAAAAATCAAGCCTGTTCTCTCCACCTGTTGGGCACCTACAATCACTTTTGAAAATGTCCAGCTCTGTGTTTGAAAATACACTTTGTGGTTGGTTAACTTTCAAGTTCTTGTGCATTGAACTATAGTTTCCTATCCTGTGTCATCATTACTGGTAATTAAAGTTTGTGAGATTAGTAGTTTAAGATTAATGGAGATATCCTATCTCCTAGAACTAGAAGGGACCTTGAAAGGTCATTGAGTCCAGCCCCCTGCCTTCACTAGCAGGACTAAGTACTGATTTTGCTCCAGATCCCTAAGTGGCCCCTTTAAGGATTGAACTCACAACCCTGAGTTTAGCAGGCCAATGCTCAAACCACTGAGCTATCCCTCCCTGCAAGATTATTTCACTGTCATCACTTTAATAATAATGTGGTGCCTAACCATCCCAGAATTATGCCACCTTCAGAATTTGTCCCACCAAACCCTTTGCAGCCACTGCAAAACAATAGAATGACAGTTGTAAATATATATTATTATTATTTATTATGAAGGGACATTATAATCTCGCATTACCATGTTGCACACAACCCAACCTAATCCTCTGTTATAGCTGCTTTCCTTTGTGACATTTGACTTCAGAAATCAATATGACATTGGGGGAAAAACAAGACGTATAACTATTACCCTCTTTGCACTGCATTTTGCAGGTCACAAATTAGCTTGAGCAATGTCAAATTAAAATTTTATGATCACTTAATTGAGATTTTGGTGTTTGTGACAAGAGTAGTTATTTCATTTTTTAAAATAAAATCCTTGCTCTTAGTGTCTGGGCACCTGGGACCCAACTTTTAGATTTTAAAATAGATTTTTATCTAAAACAGAGAATTTTATTTAATTTAAAACACACACTGGACTATAAACTTAACTATATACACACACACACACATAGACATTCCCCTGCACCATTTGCAACCCAACATTGCAGCATGTATTAGTTCATGAGACAAAATAGCAGTAGAAAGTGTGTAAAGAAAAGTGAAACTTTCTACCTGACTTTCAAAACTGAGAGAAATGAAAAAACAAAACAACAACCAGCAAGCAGACTATATAATATTGTAGTAGTTTAAAAAAATATTTTAGTCAGTCAATCTGTTGTGTTAGTATTGTAATAGGGAAATTTGTTATTTTAAAATACTGATTTTAACCCCTAACTCTGAAATAATTTTGAAAAATGTAATTTAGCCATAATAAATAGGCTGTATATAAATTGTGTTTACTCTTTCCATTTCCTAGCTTGGGTGCAGTAGATTAAGTGAAACATAAAGTTTGTATCAAAGGGGTAGCCGTGTTAGTCTGGCTCTGTAAAAGCAGCAAAGAGTCCTGTGGCACCTTATAGACTAACAGACGTATAGGAGCATGAGTTTTCGTGGGTGAATACCCACTTCTTCGGATAAAGTTTGTAGTTACTTTCAGATCAGTTTCACTTTCTAATTCCTGTACTTAACAGTGCTGCCTGCTTAGGTTGCAAACACCGCAAGGAAATATTTAAATCTGAACACACCAAATTTTGTTTCAATTACTTTTATAACAGTAAGGCAAAAATAACTCCTCAATCAAAGGTGCATAGATAAACCCCTGCATCCATACAGAGCCCAACTGACTTCATTTGTACTGTGCTTGGGCGTAAGGTTCCACCTTCATGGATCACATTGAATGATCAAGGCCAATAATTTTGATCCCACAATGAGATTGGTAAAGGTGGATGCCTGTGTAGAGCTCCATGAAAGTTAAGAGAGCTACACAGGGAGCAGTGGACCACACATACAGACTCAGTTGCAGGCTGAGGGCCTTAATTAGCAAAACAAAATTTATAAATAAATTTTAGGGCAAAAACTATTTGACACTGTCACTTAGATATGCATTCTCATTTTAGTCAAATACATATATTTAGGTCCAATCCTATAAACACTTATGCTTATAAGTAACTTTACTCATTTGAGCAAAATTACTCATTTGCATAAGTGTTTACATGACTCATAGACTCATAGAATATCAGGGTTGGAAGGGACCTCAGGAGGTCATCTAGTCCAGGGGTCTCAAACTCAAATGACCACGAGGGCCGCATCACTGACACCCACCCCTTGCTGCCCCCAGCCCCGCCCCCACTACACCCCTTCCATGAGGCCCCGCCCCTGCCCCGCCTCTTCCCGCTCCTTCCCTGCCACCATTCCAACCCCTTCCCCGAAGTCCTCACCCCAACTCTGCCCCCTCCCTGGGGGGGAGTGATGGGGGCTCAGGGCAGGGAGTTGAGGTACAGGAGGTATGCAGTGTATAGCAGGGGGCTCAGGGCAGGGAATTGGGGTGTGGGGTGCAGAAGGGGTGAGGGGTGCAGCCGGGGGTCAGGGTGCAGGGTGCGGCAGGGGGCTCAGGGCAGGGAGTTGGGGTGCAGGAGGGGCGAGGGGTGCAGCAGGGGATTGGGGTGCAGGGTGTGGCAGGGGGCTCCGGACAGGGGGTTGGGGTTGGGGTGCAGGCTCCGGCCCGGCGCCGCTTACCTAGAGTGGCGCCGGGGTGGCAGCACCGTGCACCGTGGCCAGAGCAGGCTCCCTGCCTGCCTGCCCTGGCCCCGCTCCGGCCCCTGGCCCCGCTCCACTCCAGGAAGCAGCCAGAGTCCTGGGGGGATGAGGGGGAACGGCGCCATGTGCTGCTCTTGCTACTCCAGGTACCTCCCCCAAAGCTCCCATTGGCCGCTGTTCCCCGTTCCCGGCCAATGGGAGCTGCGGGGGGCAGTGCCTGGAAGTGAGAGCATGGAGCCCTCTATTCCCCTTCCTTCCCCCCCCCCGGACCCCTCCCGGGGCTGCAGGGACATAGTTCCAGCCACTTCAGGGAGCGGTGCGGGGCTCACGGTGCCACGGGGTAGGCAGAGGGGTGGGGGGGCGTGGGGAGCTTGGCGGGCGCGTGTTTGAGACCCCTGATCTAGTCCAACTCCCTGCTCAAAGCAGGACCAATCCCCCATGATCAGGCTTCTCTACAGTGAAACATTCTGTCAGTCTTGACCAACAACCTAAAAGGTCATGGACAATTTAGCAAATTTGGACTTTTCCTCTTTTTAAATAACTCATCCAAAAATTGTTGAATGTTGCGACAATCTTTATTTTCCTATTTGCTTTTAAGCTGCAAACATATAGTCTAAAAAGCAAAAATGCAGAAATAAAATAATAAATCACAAAGAAAATATTTTAATGGTATCAAGTCCTCCTATAAGTTCTTCAAAAATGAGCATTATGAGATACTTAAGTGCAGGAAAAAATTGGACATCTTCTGTAAGATGTATAAAATGAATAATTTGCATGTGTGAAAAAGTGTGCAAAATATGTCTTTAAAAACTAAAACTCAGACATGTTGAAAAACAAAGCTTCACAAGATATTGATATTCAGGGAGCAAAGATGTATCAAGTTGCAAAATCTAAATCAAATTTCTTTGGATACATGTAGCAAATTCTGGTTTTTATTATGCTGTGACAGTAACAAAAGACTGCATTATCCTAGTAAAAGTACAGTTTATCTTCAATGAAAGAAGTGTAACAGAAAATAATACTGAGGTCATAAAATGCAGAGAAAAAAAATCACATGATCAAGTTAATAACTTACTGTGCTAATTATGACTTATTTTAGAGGTATAATGAAAAATTGATTCCACCCTTTCCGCTCCCCCTAGCCCCCAAAATTTAGGAATACCCAAATACTGAATATTTGTAGTTTTTTAAAAAAAAATTGTAAGTTCTAGCTTATGGTGGACAAGCACATCATCGCTTTTCACAAATGCTCCACTTAGGACTTATAGTGCTACATGTCTGTAGAGAAGTATCCTTGATCTGATCAGACTCACTGATATTTTTTTCTTTAAAAATACTGGTTTGATACAAGATGTTGGGAGGAAGTATTCACAGGTTACCTTGTCAACCATACAGTAACAAAACAAAACAAGATTTCTCTATGCCAACATAAATTTTAATGCTCAGATTACATTAAGCACACCGTATCCAAATTTGCAACTTTTAAAATCCTGATTGCTATTGGATCTGCATGCAGTCAGTACATCATGTGTTTTTCAGCTTCTGCAGATGTTTATCTTTTTTTTCCCCCAAAGAAAAATTACTTTTATGTCTGTGGGATCTAATTGCACAATTTTAGTAATTTTGCTAAAGACTATTTTGCTCATCCTTTTTTTCCTGCGTAGGGGCATTTTAAACTAACATTTTCAGTTTCCTTATTTTGTGCATTTGACAATACTTTGCACAAAATTTCCGTTTGTTTATATGAAGAAAATTTTCTTTTGTTTGTATGAATTTTTCCACTGAGCAGCAGGGAAGAGAAAAACAGATTGAAAATAGAAAAACATTGGCTATGGGACTCAAGTGTAGTACCTGAAAGTACTTTTAACTCATGTTTTTTATCTAACTAGATTCAAGTTGATGGTTTCGTTTTAAATCTGCATTTATAAATAAAAATGTAGTAATCAGCTAGCACCTATCGAAATCTAGATATATATTATTGTTCTCCATGGTTGCTGACTGTCACAGCCTTTTGGGGTGGCCTCTCAAGGGGCCTCAACTTCATCTGACTGGTGGCTGGCGCCCCTTAGTTTGTTCTCGGTGAGGTCCGTGTTTGAAGCCTCATCTTCCTTTCAGCCTGTCAGCCGCTCGCTTCCTAGGCTTGTCATCTCTTCCAGTTGCCTAGATGTTTGGAGGCAGCCTGGTGCAGGGTTTTCAGCACCTTGCTACCCAGGCCTTTCTGCCTCACCTTCCTTCTCTGCACTCTTGCCTTTACAGCAGGCATTTCTTTTATTGGTTGCAGCAGTGGGTGCCTGCCTCCACGACTGGAGGCTCCAAGCTGCTTGCTTGTAAACAGGAGGGACTCTCCTCCCCCTTCTATGTTCAGTATGGGGCTTGGTAGACCCCATTACATATCTTCCTCGCAAGACTGAAGCCCTGCCTTGGCTAGCATAGGCTACCTCCCTGGACAGAAAAATTGGTGTTGTGATGCAAATTTCCTGCTCAGTGCTGTATCTGAAAGGTATATGGTTGTAGCAACAAGTACCATCTCATGTCTGGTTTCTTTCTTTCATCATATTCAGCCAGCATAAGGGAGCATGATCTGTAACTAGTGTGAACTTGTTTCCTAGGAGGTAGTACCACAGGCTCTCGATTGCCGATTTGGCAGCCAAGCACTCTTTTGCTATCACTGAGTACACTTTCCCACAGGGGGAAGAGTTTCCAGCTGATAAATGGTCACTAATTAGGTGTTCCTCATTTTCTGGATGTCCAATTTGAGACCTGGGACCTGATTTGCAATGCTGAGCATTCACAGCTGCAACTGAAGTCTGTGGAGCTGTGCCTTGATCATGTAAGTGCTATATAATACCAAGTACACCGAAAAATCAGGTCCTAGATGTATTATATTGGGCACCCAAAATTAGTGGAAACTTTTAATCTTAATCTCTGTGCCACAGCTCCCCATCTGTAAAATGGAGGTAGTATCACCCCCTCACTTCACAGGGGTATTGTGAAAATAAATTCATTAAAACTTGTGAAGCACTCAGATACTATAGTGATAAGTGTCATACAAAAGCCCATAAGGAAATTAATAATTCTGTTTTCAGAGCAGGGTTTGAATAGCATGTAGGAAGTAAGGCATGGGTCACACTTTGAATTATGAAAATAAAACAAAATACTGAAAAGCTCATTATTAAGTGAACACCATCTATTCTGTGCACTGAATAAGGCAGAAGTTACATATTGCCCCTCTGACATGGTTAATTACCATCCTTTACCTTATGCATGTTGGTTCAATCAAAACATCTCTATGCATCATCTTTATCTTTAGGAGGGGTCAGTGTGTCCCAGTATCATCTTTGGGGAGTGTGTTTACACCATAACCTTGTATTGGGGGTGTTCTGGAATGTGTTTATGTGAATACTTAGTTCACGTATTGGATAGCAAACCTACAGGCATCTGCTTTGTAACGAGGCCTGATTTTTTCTCATAGCCTGACTCTTGCTAACTTTGCTTTATATGAGTAGGGCAAAAAGGAGGAGAAAAAAAGAGCTAAGGTGGATTACCAGGTGACCTGTTTAGCCTGGGAATCAGAACAAAGGATGGAGGAGGGGTCCTTTGAGTGTGATATAGTATGGGTTGCTGGAAGCAAGATTCTCTTCTGTACTGGAGACAAAGAGGGGGTCTGGGCTCAGGGCTGACCCAGGTGGACTATGCTATAGCTTTCTATTCTTGATGCTAACTAAGACCTTTCTGCACTGTGTTCCAGACATCTAATAAACCCTTCTGATTTTACAATACTGTCTGAGAATCACTCCAGTCTAAAGAGGTTGAGGATGCATTGCTCCCTTTGGGTGTGCAAGTCTCCTTCAGGTGGCCAATGTGAGGGAAACTCACAGTGTGAAAGCTATGCTGAAGGCTCCAAAGTTCGTACCTAGGAGGCGGTGAATCCTAGGGGCTTACTCCAGTGAAAGAATATGACCGTAAGGGGGTTAACACTCTAACGGTGTCCTCCCAGAGACTATTCCAGAGCCGTGCGAGAGCACCAGACCTGTGGATCTATGACAACTTTACATTTTTAAGGACTCCTGAGATACTTTACCATATTTGGGGGTTTACACCCAGGCCACAAAGAGATGTCATTTTGTGGGTGAGCAACACCACCAGCAGTATTGCTCTTAGCCAGCCATCTTTTGCCAGTCATCTGACCATGCTAGGCAGCAATGCTTCTCCAGAAAAGGAGAAATCACAGAGAAGATCTTCTGGGTCTAGTTTTACCCAACCAGCCCATCTTCCATCTTTGGTGAGGCAGCATATTGGACTTTCATATCAAGAGCAACACACCAATTGTGAATGTTTCAACCCAGTCTCAATGCAGGGACAGGCAGTCTTGCTTCTACAGTGCTTGGGAAAGAACTACAGACAGATGGGTTCTAAACATTGTGGAATCATATTATGCCATACAGTTTCTTTCCATCCTGCCTTCCCATCTCTTTTCAGGGATGCCTCTCACAGACCACTGCTTCTTCAGCAGGTCCAGACTTTGCGTGCTCTGGGAGCTACAGAGGAGGTTTCTCCTTTTCACTGGGGAAAGGGATTCTACTCTCGGTACCTCCTGATCCCCAAGTCCAAGGAAGAGGTGAGACCTATCCTTGCTTTCCACAGTCTCAACAAATACATCAAGTATATGAGATTCCACATGGTTACCCTGGCAACTATTCTTCCCCCATCAAATCACAACTCGTCTGTTACTCTCGATCTTCAGGATGCCTATTTCTGTGTGGTGGTTTACCCAGGCCACAGGAAATTTCTGAGATTCCTTGTTGCCAGTCAACACTATCAGTATACCCCATGCATCTTTACCAAATGCATGACTGGTAGTGGCCTGTCTCAGAAGGAGGGGAATTCATGTCTTCCCCTATATAGATGATTGGCTAATGAGAGGCAGATCTGAAGAATAAATCCTCAGTCATGTCCACTTTACTTTTCTTTCATTGATTGGAGTTGATTTTGAACAAAGCAAAGTCAGCATTGACTCCAATTAAAAAAATGGAGTGCACTGGTGCCCCTACAAGTCTCTATGAATTCGAAGGTCTTTCTCTGACATGAGCAATTCCATTTGAGTTACTTACCTGTATTGTAACTATTCTTTGAGATGTGGGTGCAGACATGCATTCCATGATCCATTCTCCATCCTCAGAGCCTCCAGCCGTGGATTCCAGTGCGAAGAAACTGAGGGGTTTTGAGGCACCGCTGCCCTTATATAGCCATGGGAGGGACTACAGGGGCCAAAGGGTGGGCGCTGCTTCAATGGATACTGCTAAGCAAAGTTCTCTGGCTTCAGTTTGCTGGGTGCCTGCATGCCTGAGTTGAATACTTCTCAAAGAGCAACAGTTACAATACAGATAAATAACCATCTTTTTGCAAGAAAGTTGTCAATGTTTAAAGAGAAGGGAATTTAAAAGTTATTCATTTCTCAGTCAAAACAAAGTATTACTAGAAGTTGCCACCATAAAAACATTTTTAAATAGTATGCTTGTGAAGTATCGATTCCCTGTAAAATTTGTTTAATTCCAAAAGTTATATGCTAAATGAGTTGTGTAGTACTCTACTCTTAATATTTCACTTAAAAAAATAGTACTTACGTATTTATAAAATGTAATTAAATCTGTTAAATTTGCATTAAATGCTACAAAAAGGAAGAAAGCTGTTAGTTTTATACTGCATGATAAATGACTGTAGTGCCCCATTTTCCCCCTTGCATTTACGTGTATCACAATTATAAAACACAAATTGTAAGGTAAAGACAAGATTCCAATTAGATACTATCAACTAGTTTTTAGAGAAAGTCTTTTTTTAGCCACACACATGGATTTATATTATGTAATGTAACTGAACATTTAGTTTTAACTTTGAGTTGTGTTGACAGTACCCATTCAAAGATTGAAATTTCAAATTACGTCCTCCAATTTTGCCCTAATTTAAAAGAAAGTCACAGCTTTTTTGCTCAGCCCAGAATTTTGAAAGTTTGAAGAGTATAATTAAAGTTATCAATTCTGATTCTGTAATGAAAAGTGTTTTCATTTGTGACACTAGCGCTATAAAAGAGATATACAAAAATTTTAAATAGGTTTACAACTTGTTTAAATAACAATAATAAAAGTAATATTTTAATAAAGTATTTTTGGCCCAAATTCGGAATCAAGATCTGCTTCTGTGGACCCCTGACTGATTTCAATGGGACTCTGTGCAGGCGCAAAGTCCATGCTAAAGAATTCCAATGTAGAACTGTGCTCTTAAATAGTAAGCATAAGATATTTACTTCTGACTGTTTAACTAGTATTTCTATCATGTTGGAAAACCAGTTTATTTTCACTCTGTTTAGGGTTCGACACTGCTAGTGTCACAAATATTAGCTTTTAGTAACATGGATACCTTCAGATATTAAATTTAATATTCATTTAAAACTTAATGCACTTATTTATGCTGAGAATTACATTTTACCTTTTGAACTTTCAAACTTCTGGGTGCAGTTTTCATGTAATGAAATTATGCCTAGTGGCAAATGGTATTGAGCATTAGTTAGCTAAAACCCTTTGATCATTTATTCTGCTGTTAACAAATATGTATAATGTGCTGGTTTGCTTGTCTTGGGCAAATAAAATAAAGCTTTAGGCAGGTAATTACAAGTTTAGTTGGTTGATTAGTTTAGTTGGTAGTTTTGTAACTGAAGGATAAAATAAGGAAATGCAGTCACATATTCCCTTGGCTTCATTGGTTTTAATCCATTTGGTCAGGCAAATAAATTTTGGTCCATCAAATAATATAATAATTCACCTGCCAGACAAAGAAAAGTGTGTTGGTATATTTGCTCATGTAGCTTACTATAAAGATGCCATTTTATGTTAAGTCATATGTCCAATACCACAAATTACACTTAGCTGCAATGCCCATTTCTAGCCACACTAGCAAATAGGGGAATAAAGCATAAATTCAGTAAGGATGGAATAATTATAAAGATTTTTTTCTAGGGAGAAGTCTAAGCGGCTCATCTTTCAGTTAAGAAGATTAATAATTGTATTTTCAAGTTTTTTAGGTGCTAACTTGTGTTTACTTAGCTTTTATCAGTTACCTACCATTAATGTCAGTGAATAAGTTTTCAGAGTCTAAGGTCCTGTCTATAAATTGTAATTTCTACTGCTTAGGTAAGAGACCTTGTCGACAGGTCAGTCTTGCAGTGTAAATGGGAATGAGCCATATTTTCAGATATTTTTCAAAAATACCTCAGCTAAATAATATTAGCTAGATATTGGGGCAGTTAGGGAAGTCATTTACAGATTTTTAAAAAAAAATTAAGAATTCATATCCAATAAATGGTGTGCATTGGTATGTAACTATGATGTATTGTTACCTAAGGTTATCTAAACCCAAAGCTGTGGTAATTAATCTCTGTTTTCCAGATGGTGTCAGGAAATAAATCAGTGGGGGACACAGCACCTCTGTCTGATAAATGATTGGTACACCCAAGAGTGCTTCTACCCAAAAATCCTTGTTTTTATTTAGTACAAAGCATACGTCTAAAATAGAAATAGTCTTAGGACACCCCAAAAATAGTTACGCCAAGTCTGAGGTGGTATCAAACGACAACAGCAGGGTTCCAGTGGCCAGCCTCTCTCCTAGCTGCTGGGGAGTTTGTCAGTGACTCTTTGTTTGTTAAAAAACAAACAAACAGCCAAAAAAACCTTCTCCAAAGCAAACTCTAACCAAACTCTCTATAGATTTTCTCAGAACAAAGCACATAACTCATAATAACCCCTACTAGACTAAATTTCCCTAGCAATAGCCAATAATAATTCATTCTTCTTCTAAGCAAAGTAGCCTCAGTAAAAGCTTACGAACACTGGCACCCAGAATCAAGATCAGTTTTCCACACTCCCCACCGCTTCTCATGAATCTGTCCTTTCACTTTATCTATCTTAGTTAGTAAAACTGCAGTTTGCAGTTGTTAGTTCTGTCTGAGCCAAGGCCAGGTTTCTCCTGACACTGTAGTTTTCTCCTTTCCAGCTTATGGGGGCTAAGTGCACAAGATGGCTGTGGGTTATACCAAATCCAGTTCTCTCATAACACTATCACCTTTACACTTTTCCTTTCTTCCCCTATCTTATAGTGTGTTGTATCTTTTTTTCTACAGAGTTTATCACAGTGGGGACCCATTCCTTATAGAAAAATATTAGAAATGTAAAGGTCAGACAGTTCTCCTAAAGAAAATACAGGATTTTTTCAACATTGCTGAAGTAGCGGCATGATTGTTTTTCAGGTTATTTGCAGGTGGTAGCACTGCAGGCTAACCACAGAGGGGCAATTCAGTTCATGCTTACTCATGTAGGGAGCTGCAGAGATGACATCCATTATTCCAGCCCAGGAGCTGGAAGAGCTGTCATGGAGTCCCGCAGAATTACACTACACTTAAATTTACCTCCTAACCTGTGGTAAAGGTAATCTCCTCCAGCCCCTACAGAGGTCCCTGCACCAAGCCTGGAAGCCTTTGAACTCAAGCTCTTTAGAAGGGGTCTGTGATGTGCATTCACAGTTGAATTTCATCTCTGACATTGTCCATATATTCTAACTAGGGTCCTATATTCTAATATGTTAGAATTATCTGCAAAGACTCAGTTAAAAGAATAGCAAAATTTGTCTCTATTTGCAAGAGTACATTCTGTTTGATCAGAAATTAAATTTATAACAAAAAATAGATGTTCTGATGGCTTTTGTTATTTTCAGAAACAGAAAAAAGTTTTGAAAACCAGAAGGAAAAAAATGTTTCAAAACAGGTAAGTACGTCTCAAGGTGGAGTTTGTGGGTTGTTTGCTTGGGGGTTTCCTCCCAAACTAACTATGCTGTATAGTAATCATGAAATATGGACATTGTCTATTATTCTTTTAATCAGTGTAAAATGTTGCTTTAAATAAGGAATTTACACTAGTCTGAGGCCAGGGACTCACTGCGTTCTGTCGTGGACCACTGACAGAACAGCACTGAGATACTAGAGCGAATTTTTAAGCCCAACATCTCAGAAACCATTAGATTTAGAAAGCATTCTATCATGGGATAGTTGGAGATCCCCATTTTGCTACTACATTAATGGTGCATCTAAAGTGGGGAAGAAGCTAGATAGTAATCAGAATCATACAACTTTAAGGTCTGATGTCTTGCAACATGCTAAGTGTAGAAACACTTGAAAGACTAGTGCAAGTGCTTTCAAGATCGGAAAGCCTTTCCATGCACTAGTCTTATGCCAGTGATGGGGGGGGCGGGGAATCCCTGAAACCCATGTAGGATTGTTCTAGGATGAGGATATACAAATAAATTTTGAAAAGTGGCCACTAATTTTGGATTTCCCAGATTTGAGGTCCAATATTAAGTCACCTTGAGCTTGATTTGCTGAACATCTGCATCCCCCGTTGACCTAAAATGAAATGAGCACTCAGCACTTCTGAAAGTCAGGTTCTGGTTCCCTGATTCAGTGCCCACTGAAGTCAATGGAAAGGATCCTACTGATTTCAATGGGTACTGGATCTGACTATAGCTATCTCAGACTGGACTCCCGAAAACTGAAGCACCCATAACTGGCAGATACTTTGGAATATTTTGGCCTCAGTTGACTAAGTGGTTTTGCAACCTTTTTATACCGTAATTACTTACCAAATGTGATCAATTATGAGTTTAAAGCTGCAGCTGTGGCATGTGTAAAATATGTTTATCAAATTTGCCTGGATAACACACACAATTATTTTTATTAGTGCACTTCTTGAAATGTTAGCCCATTTTGTGCAGAAATCTAGTTGAATTTTAATATTTTTACTTGAAATAAAAAGTTATTTGGAAGAAACTGTATTATGTGCTTATGGTTTTGTTACAGAGAGAAATGTTTTCATAAACCTCCTTTCAATTCTAATCTTTTTCTGTTAAACACTTGTCTATTTTATACTGTATCGTGTTTGCTTTTGTAGCCATTCTTCAAGTGAAGCAATATACTTACTTCTTATCTGAACATCAATCTGAAAGCAATGTTCATTTGTTAAATAATTCAGCTATTTCTGTGGACATTTCTTAGAATACATTTGAGAAATAAAACTGATTTCTGAATTGGTAAACATTAAGGCAAACAGTAGCAAGAGAAATATTATGTTCAACATGGGAGACTCTTACAATTTATGAAACAATACCAGAATTCTGCATTTGAACTCTGCATCCTAAATTTTTTAAAAGATTATTATGGTAGGCTGTCATAACTAAGATTGCAAGACAGTTCCCATTATAATTTATGTTTTTGAAGTCAAGTTTCTTAATCTCTTATTTTCTTAGTTGATAATTTCTATGCCTGGTTTCAGTCTAGAAGTAAATACTTCTGGAACATTTCAGCAAAATTCTTTTAGCCATTTTTCAGCTATGGGAGAGATTAGAATCCATAGTTTTTTCCTGTGTGCTGAGCAATGACAGAACACCTTTAACATGCCTCCTTACACCTTAACAAGCTTTCTGACTTGGAGTTTCTTGGGAGGGTGTGGAGGAGCTCTGCAGCTGCCTAAACAGCTCTCTTTACTAAGAGTATTCATGAAGGGACACTGTGGCTGCTTTGTGGCTCCTTTTTACCAGGTTAGCCAGCACATATTGGTTACAAGATAACCGTCTAACACTGGGGTGGGCAAAATAAGGCCTGCGGGCCAGATCTGGCCTGTCTAACATTTCTGTCCAGGCCGCCAGTCTCTTTGGCCACCCCCTCGCGATCTCCGGGCCACTAAAAGTCCCGCGGCGCAGCGGGGCGTTCAGGCAGGCTGCCTGCCATGGCCCCAAGCCACTCCCCGAAGCAGCCGGCTGCTGCTGGCATGTCTCTGTGTGCCCCTGAGAGGGAGGGAGGTGGCCCCACGCGCTGCCCCCTTCCCCAGCACCATCCTCACAGCTCTCATTGGAAACTGGCCAATGGGAGCTGCGGGGGCAGTTCTTGCGGGCAGTGCACAGAGACCCGCTTCCTCCCTCCCCGCAAGGGGTACGCAGAGACGTGCCAGCAGCAGCCGGCCGCAGCCACTTCCGGGAGCAGCGTGGGGCCATGGCATGCAGGCAACCTGCCTGAGCCCTGCTGTGCCTCCGGCCAGGTGCCACCTGTGCTAAGCACCTCCCGGCCAAAGCCTTCACCTCGCACCCCCTCCCGCACCCCAATCCCCTGCTCCAGGTCAGAACCCCCTCCTGCACCCAAACTCCCTCCCAGACCCTGCACCTCCTCCTGCAGCCCAATCCCCTTCCCCAGCCTGGAACCCCCTCTTGCACCAAACTCTCTCCCAGAGCCCACACGCCTCACCCTCTCCTGCATCCCAACGCTGTGCACCAGCCCAGAGCTCCCTCCTGCACCCAAACTCCCTCTCAAACCCTGCACCCCCTCCATTAACATAGTAGAAATGTGCAGGCTGTGATGACTTACCAAAATGCGTGTAGTAGCCCCCCTGCGAAAATTATTGCCCACCCCTGGTCTAACTCTTCCCTTGTAGCTTTCTGGGGACTTTGAAGTCCCTGGGCCAGGTCCTCAATTTATGTAAGTCAATGAAGCTACACTGGTTTATAGCAGCTGAGAATCTGACCGGTTAAGTTCAAAGCCTCCAATAATTTTTGGGGGGATGTCATCTTGTAGTCTAGTAAACGGTGGTAATTTCCATTTGGTGGCCTCCATTTGTTAACAAAACTCTATTGCTTTTCATACATCAATTTTAGGTACCTTTTCCTATCCCAAAAACATATGTTAATCCAGTATTTCTTTTAGAATCTCTATCCTCTTGAATTAATGGCTTTAATATTCAAACAATATCAGTGAAAGGGACTGTGTGACATTTAGTGGAATAGTTTCTCCCTGATGAGTGTTTTGTACCAACAGGAACCAGCTATTTGGACAAGCAGAAGTTAGCTATGTAAACTGTATTGAGCCCAATCCTCCCTGTGATCTCAGCCTCTCTATGCTTCTCTGCTTGCATAAAGAGGGTTGTAATAGCCCCCCAGGGAAAACTCCAAGTGTCATGAGGTTCCTCAATCAATGTAGAGCTGACAGAACAGCTCTACATCAGTCATCAACACTGTATGTCACATCTAGATGTAGCAGGTAAAATTCACATTCAACAATAGCCAACATCAGTTATAGTTTCTTTGAATATATATAGTATTTTCTGTTCCTATTCTTCTGGATAAATGTACAGCTTAATATAGTGTCAGCGTATATCATAACATTTATAAGCTGCACATAGGGTGACCAGATGTCCCGATTTTATAGGGACAGTCCCGATATTTGAGGCTTTGTCTTATATAGGTGCCTATTGCCCCCCACCCCCGTCCCGATTTTTCACACTTGCTGTCTGGTCACCCTAGCTGCACAACTACTAAATTAATGGCGTATCAGAAACCTAATTTTGATTATTCTGTGTGACTTTAATGTTCATTGCATTACTGTAGTAAGTTTACATAATCTTGCCTCTTTGAAATACAAATATTTGCTTTATTTTGAAATAGTTTCTGTAAAATATGGAACAGCAGAGTGCAATTCCATTTGCCTTTGCCATTTGATGATGATGCATGTTAGACATGCGAGTGAACAAAAAGATAAATTAACTATGGCATTGCTAAGAGGACACAATGCTTCTCCTAATAAATTCTTTGCCTCTTTCCAAAGGGTCACAGCTATTTTTTCAGCTTATGGCTGGCTTACTGCCTACAGCAAAATTGGTTTTAATAGACTTACACAAGCTTAAGAAAAGATGATCTAGTAATGTTTCATATTCAAAATATGAAAAAACCTTCCAGAGAAAATAGAAAAGTGCTGCAACTGAACCATCTCATGCAAGTATAATTTCACCTGGAGGTAAAAGATATATATGCATAAACAAGATTCTCAGGCTGTAGAGAACAAATTATTTAAATATAATATTGTCAAGATTAGATCGATTTTAGTCACTTTGCTGGAAGTATTTAAAAATAATTAAATTCAGCTAAAAAGGTGGGGGAATTCCAGCCACTAGTCCAGCTAAATTTTCTTGTCTCAGATCACTATTATTAAATAGCAAGTTTCACTGTGAAAGGAGAAAAAGAAACAAGGAAAATCCTGAATTAGAAGGCTTTCGTATAAATTAATCCCAGAGAATGGAGATTCCTATGCTGAGATAAGCCAAGTCTATGCAAGACTATGCAAGCAGCCAGACATTTAGACAAGTCATTTTAGTGGTGGGCAATACCATAACACAGGTATCAAAGCAAAAAATTAGGTGGGTGTTATAAGGCTTTAATTCACTCTAAGCAGGATCTCTAGGACCTTTTAATATCAAGCATACAGGGAAAGGCCTAACCTGAATGGACATGTGTGTATGTAGAGGTAGAGGTGTTGTAGCCACGTTAGGCCTATGATATTAGAAAGACAAGGTAGGTGAGGTAATATCTTTTATTGGACCAACTTCTGTTGGTAAGAGACAAGCTTTCAAAAGATATTACCTAACTCACCCTGTCTCTATAACTGTTGGCAGGATCATAGGAACTCTGTCACCACTTTGGAAAGGAATCTCATGCTTTGTCTACACTACCGCGGCAAGTCAACCTAAGTTACGTTACTTCAGTTATGTGAATAATGTAACTCAAGTCAATGTAGCTTAGGTCGACTTACTGCGGTGTCTGCACTGTGCTGTGTCGATGGGAGACGCTCTCCCGCCGACTTCCCTTACTCTTCTCGGGGAACTGGAGTACAGACAGTCTTCAGACTTACGACACAATTGGTTCCTTACAATTGTGTCGTAAGTCGGAACTGCAATCTACTCCATTGCAGGACCAAGCTTTGTAAACTAAAAACCTATAGTCGTAAGTCGAATCAGGGTGTCAATGTAGAAGCGTTGTAAGTGCTGTTCGTCGTAATTCAAACATCATAAAGTTGAGGGCTGCCTGTACTGCAGTTGATAGTAGAGCACTCTGCCATTGACTCAGCAGGTCTTCACCAGACCCATCGATTGCAGCAGCACCGATCTACCGGTAAGTATAGACATGGCCTCAGGCAGTGCCACTGTATCCTTGTAAACTTTTGCATAAGGTAGATTGCTTATGAGAGCGTAGACCTCACTCATGCTGAGCTGAAGTTATTGCCATCAGGAAGAAGCTTCCACACAAGAAACTTGAACTCATACATACTCAGTGATTCAAAAGGAGTTTATCAGTTTAAATCAGACACTTGCCAGTACCTTCAAGAAGGCATAATTTGGCATCAAGGCATCTGGAACAAAAATGATCTTTATTTTTAATACACTGCTTTTGTACTATATTCAGAATTTCTTTGATTATTTTATAGTGCTCACAAGAATGTTAACAGGTTTCAGAGTGGTAGCCATGTTAGTCTGTATCAGCAAAAACAACGAGGGGTCCTTGTGGCACCTTAGAGACTAACAAATTTATTTGGGCATAAGCTTTCGTGGGCTAGTACCCACTTCATCGGATGCATGAAGTGAAAAATACAGGAGCAGATATAAATACATGAAAGGATGGTGGTTGCTTTACCAAGTGTGATGTCAGTCTAACAAGATAAATTTATACCTGCTCCTGTATTTTTCACTTCATGCATCCGATGAAGTGGGTTCTAGCCCATGAAAGCTTATGCCCAAATGAATTTGTTAGTCTCTAAGGTGCCACAAGGACTCCTCGTTGTTTTTACAAGAATGGTAGATGCTTCACAGAAACAGTCTTTGCTCTGACAAGTTACTCCTGGGAGAATTCTGCACCAAAAAATTTTAAATTCTTCAAAATTCTGCATATTTTGTCACGATAACACAATGTAATCATTCCAGTTTCAATTACTTTGGTAATTTATTTCAAAATACCTGTCAGCAAGTATGTCTGTATTGTTACAGACCAAAAAAAAAGTTGTTGTTTTTTTTACACCAATAGGCATATTAATACAGAACTTGAGTAATTAATTTAAATTACAATACAGAAATATATTTCCTTTACCTGTCAGAAGTGGAGCAATGGCTTGGGGGAGTCAGGGGTAATGGAGGAGCTGAGGGAGTGGGAAGGAGCCTGGAAGGTTGTCGGTTGTGCATGGGAGAAGTATGCTGCTGACTTTTATGGCGCCACAGTGGCCTCTGGTGGGCAAAAGGTGCAACTACAGCATTTCTGGGGCAGAAAGTATTTTCTGCGGGGAAAAAAGTTCTGCACCAGACATGAATTCTGCGTGTACACAGTCATGCAGAATTCCTCCAGGAGTAATAAGTATATGGTAGTGGGGATCTCTGAATCTAAAAACCATGAGCTTCTACTGCCTGAGCTAAAAGACTCTGGTCTGTTATGGGAAATGATAATGACTCCTTTTTTATTAAGGAATCATCAGTAAATACATTGACTACGCACCCTGTTGATGATCACAAAATTTGCTGCTATAAATTTTGGCATCCGTAGTTTTACTTAACCTGAAAATCAACATGGTACAGTGTTTGTAATGTAGACTTTAATCCAAACAATTGATATATGCTAGGGTTGTCGTTTAATTGCAGTTAACTCATGCAATTAACTCAAAAAAATTAATTGCGATTAATCGCAGTTTTAATTGCATTGTTAAACAATAGAATACAAATTGAAATGTATTAAATATTTTTGGATGTTTTTCTACATTTTTAAATATATTGATTTAAATTACAACACAGAATACGAAACGTACAGTGCTCACTTTATATTATTTTTATTTCAAATATTTGCACCATAAAAATGATAAACAAAAGAAATATTTTTCAGTTCACCTCACACAAGTACCATAATGCAATCTTTTTATCATGAAAGTACAACTTACAAATGTAGATTTTTTGTTACATAACTGCACTCAAAAACAAAACAATGTAAAACTTTAGAGCCTACAAGTCCACCCAGTCCTACTTCTTATTCAGCCAATCGCTAAGACAAACAAGTTTGTTTACTTTTACGGGAGATAATGCTGCCCGCTTCTAATTTACAACGTCATCTGAAAGTGAGAACAGGCATTCGCATGGCACTTTTATAGCCAGCATTGTAAGGTATTTACATGCCAGATATGCTAAACATTCGTATGCCCTTCATGCTTCGGCCACCATTCCAGAGATCATGCTTCCATGCTGATGACGCTCATATTAATTAAATTTGTGACTGAACTCCTTGGGGCAAAATAGTATGTCTCCTGCTGTGTTTTACCCGCATTCTGCCATATATTTCATGTTATAGTAGTCTTGGATGATGATCCCAGCACATGTTCATTTTAAGAATACTTTCACTGCAGATTTGACAAAACACAAAGAAGATACCAATGTGAGATTTCTAAAGATAGTTACCGCACTCAACCCAAGAGTTAAGAATCTGAAGTGCCTTCCAAAATCTGAGAGGGACGAGGTGTGGAGCATGCTTTCAGAAGTCTTAAAAGAGCAACACTCCAATGCGGAAACTACAGAATCCAAACCACCAAAAAAGAAAATCAACCTTCTGCTGGTAGCATCTGACTCAGATGATGAAAGTGAACGTGCGTCTGCACTGCTTTGGATCGTTATCGAGCAGAACCCATTATCAGCATGGACACGTCCTCTGGAATGGTTGAAGATGAAGAGACATATGAATCTTTAGCGCATCTGGCACGTAAATATCTTGCAACACCGGCCACAGCAGTGCCATGCGAACGTCTGTTCTCACTTTCAGGTGACATTGTAAACAAGAAGCGGGCAGCATTATCTCCTGCAAATGTAAACAAACTTGTTTGTCTGAACAAGAAGTAGGACTGAATGGACATTTAGGCTCAAAAATTTTACATAGAATTATGTACAAAAAAAACCTGCATTCGAAAATAAAACTACATTTGTAAGTTCAACTTTCATGATAAAGAGATTGCATTACAGTACTTGTATGAGGTGAATTGAAAAATACTATTTCTTTTGTTTTTTTACAGCACAAATATTTGTAATGAAAATAAATATAAAGTGAGCACTATACACTTTGTGTTGTGTGTTGTAATTGAAATCAATATATTTTAAAATGTAGAAAACATCCAAAAATATTTAAATAAATGGTATTCTATTATTGTTTAACAATGTGATTAATCACAATTAATTTTTTAAATCACTTGACAACCCTAATGTATGCATACCATCTCAGAATTAGCTACGCTGAATTCTGGTAATGTTTTATTTACAGGATTTGGGGTTTAACATGTATTGCAAGTATGGTTCAGTAGCTCATATGGCAGCATACATAATAAGACTATGTTTAATTTATATACATTATATGTATTGAGAATAAAAGTGGGTAAAGAATTGCAACAAAGCACACATGTAATTTCATTTATTAATCCTAATGTAATTTATATATAATATACTGAAATAAAGACAGCTTAATATCCATGTAAGATTTATCAAAAACAGTAAACCAGTTTTGAAAAAAAAATGTATGCAACTTATTTTTTCAGGAAGCACTGAATGAAAGTCAACTATTAACAATGCAAGATACATTTTCTTCACAAGGTAATAGATTTGGTTGTAAGTACATATCATTTATACACTCCCTCAGCTTATGTGGTGTTTGATTAAGACAGCATTTACTAGAACTATACAAGCTTTCTAAAAGGTAGACATTTATTGGTAAATATTTTAAGCTAAATAAGCTTGAAAGGTTTCTGATTTCTCATGTATTTGTGATATACCATGTCCATTCCACATACTACCTCTAGTTAATGCAATATTAACAGTTTGCTGTTGACTGTCAAAATGATGATCTAATATGTCTGTTCTATCTTTAATTTATTTGAAAACACCACAACACATTATGTACAAAAAATGGTATTCACAATGCAAGCAAAGGGAACTATATCTTATTCTGCACAGTAAGGGGGCGATCCTTGTGTGGAGTACCCCTCTCACATGGAGAGCATCAGTCAAAATCTGTCCTATTATGTTCATAATAGCAAAGCACTAAGAGTGAAATCTTGGCCTCATCCAAATCAATGGAAGGTTTGTGATTGATTTCACTGGGGTCAAGATTTCACAATTCAGCAAAAATACTTAAGCACATACTTAATTTTGAGCATGTGCTGAAGTCCATCAGTATGCAGAAATGTGCTTAAACTTTTAAGTAGATGCCTAAAAGTATCCTTAAAATTAGGACTATGTTCAATGTATTTTTAGCAATGAAATACAGAGCTTAGAGGCTGATTTTCATCTTCACCCAAAATAACTGCAATCTTTTCATACTCATTTACCAAAGTAAAAAGTATCAATGATAATGAAAGGAATGGTTTGGGTTTTTTAAGATTAAAATATTATTTTCTTTGATAGTATTTGAAAAATTCCCTGAAGATTTTTATATCTGTAAAACATATTTATTTGCTAGATGTTTCTTGTGAAAAGTTTGATTTTGAATAATCCATCATATATTCACAAAGAATGAGCCTTGTGGCTAGGTACTGTAGAGATGGTATTTTTTCTTGGCATCATAATTTGCTTTTAACTGAGTAGCTTTACTATGTTGTGCTTACAATGATCTTTTCTCATTTTTAATATATAGGACTATATACTTTAATCAGATTAAATTCCCTTCTGAGCCCAATTTCTGACAGACCCCTCTTGTTAGTGATTAATCCTTAATGTCTCTCTAAGGTGCAAGAGAAACTGAGTTTCTGTTTATAAGCCTGATTTTGGCCCAGTCTCTAAAATTAAAATTGATAGTTTACATCTGGGGCCAGCCAATATTGGATTTTTCCTGAAGAATTTGAAGCGGCTCAGACAGGAGGTACATTTTAGGTACCTAAAATTAAAGCTGTTCGGATTAGACCCAAAGGTCTACTAATGCTTCCATAGGAGAGAAATAAAACTTAGTTTACTGGTCTCTCCTAGCAGAGATCTAGGTCCAGATCCTGGCCACTGCTATAACCATTTTGTGGTTGAAAGAGGCTGGAAAGATAGCTTAAATAGCCAGTGGGGGATTTCCCTGGGTTGAGGGCGTGTTTACTGTAAAGCCAACATAGTTGGCTCAATACTTCCTCTGTCCTAGCACCTTGGTGGTGGGGGAATATTTAAGGTTGGAGAGGCAGTGGCCAGCGCACTTTGCACTCTGGCAATCTCTGACTGCTTAACAGCCTTAGAGGGGCATTACCAGCTGGTATAACTTAGAGCAGACCGACTGCACTTTAAGTTGCATCGGGGCCAGATCACTATTGGGCAGACTTAAGTTAGTTTGGGTGCCTTATTTGAAAAGTACCACCGTAGCTGCATTTTGCGTTTCTAATGGTTGGGATTTTGCTTAATATTTTTGAAAGGTTAAGTGCACACAACCCACTGCTACATGTCTGCAATGTTCATTTTAACTATGTTTGTTGGGATTTTTTTTTGTATGGGTATCTAAAAATGTTATAGTGATATGTTAAGAGCAAGAGCAAGTAAAGTGCACTGAATCATTCATTGAGAGAAATAGGTGCAGAATCAGATTCTTATTAAATACTCTTCTGGAGGAAAATTAGATATAGATAATGGTAAGAGTTTCTCCATGTTAGGCAGAAATTCTAGAATTACAGTCAACATTTTTTCTGATACTGTAGCATCTGATTTTTAGCCCATTGCAAAAGGATTATGACACTGGCTCAGCTCAGCTGCTCAATGTTACAGGTTCAACCCTTCAGTCTTGAATGATGGAAGATAAATTAGAACAATTGATTAATCTCATGGGATTAGAGCTACCAATGATTCTTGCATTATGAAAGGTGCCCAAAACAACAAATAGAGGACCAGATTCTGCTCTCAGTTACATTGTTATAAATCTTTAGTGACACCACTGAGGTCATTAGATTTATACCAGTGTAATGAAGAATACAGTTTGTCCCACAGTCTTCTGGTGTAACAGTGTAAGATTACAAAATTTAATGAAAGCATGTCCACAGGCTCCCAAGCCTTCATAAGATGTGACTCTATATAGCATCTCTTAGCCAAGTTACTTGTTGACTAAATTTGCAATACTGGATGGGGAAATATAGACTTGTTACTTCATAGAAAGCAGGCCCACTGACGGGGGGGCAAAGAAAGCCCAGGAGCCCGGGCGATTTAAAAGGGCCCAGGTGTCCCCAGCTGCTGCTGCTGCTGCCGCCACGGTAGCAGCGGCCAGGAGCCCCAGGCCCTTTTAAATCGCCCAGGGAAGCCACAGGGCTCCCAGGTGTGCGGCGGGTGGTGACCGTTCCGGGTGCCCGCGCTTTGAGGGAGCCCGCAGGCCGGTGTGGTTGGTCAGCATGGTTGGCTCCAGAAGTTACAGATTCGTCACTTCCGCCCCGGGCCCCGCACCGCCCTAGGGATGGCCCTGGGGCCCAGAATTGCTGTCGGCGGGCCTGATAGAAAGCTAATTTAAACTACTGCAATCAAATAAAATGAGCTTACTACTTTTCATAACAGAAATAGCTCTACTGCATCTTTCTTTAATGCAATAAACCCTTATATTAACCTACAATTATCCTCTCCCCTTTTTGGGGTGTGTGCAAGGTGCAGACAGAGGGAGCAGATGGAAAGGAATGGTAAGAGAAGAGTATGGTAATTTAGTTGTTGAAGTCATCCATTTTCATTTCTATGTTTATAAATACTTTAAGTATGTATTTATGAATAAATAAGTTTAAAGTTCATTATTTAAGATGAAAATTTTTTAAATTTAGAACTGCTTAAAGTCCAAGCTTACCACATTTTTTATGATTGGACAAATCCTACTAATTAAGCAAAAATGATTTATCCAATTAAGAATGCTATGGGAACAAAGGTAGTTTAAAATTGATTTTACCAAAAATTAAAAATCCATTGAAAAAGCACTTTTATCAGTTGTCAACCTTTCAAAACAAATGCAAGATTTAATATAATTAGCTGTCTATTCAGAAGAGGCCTTGGACCAGCACAGTAAAAGTATTGCAGGCCATGATTGAAGTGCATTGTCTGGCTATCCTGAAAGAAGGACAGGAGACACTTTGATATGGATTTAATCAGGCTGCAACTTTATTATTAGATGTCTGGGACTACCAAGCAGATAAAAGTGTGCAACTCCATGTTCATTCAAATAATTACCCAGGACTTCCACCAACCCCCCTTCATTTTCCATCCAGGTTCCCCAGCCAACCAGTGGCTCAGACCTTCCATCCACCCGCTCTCGTACGAGGGTTAAGGTGGGCTATAAGAAAGGGGGATGGCTCCCCTCCATACCAATCATAGGAGCCCTGAACACCCCGCCCCCCAGTTCCATTCTTTTAACCAGCATCTCCTTTTTAAGTCCTTTACCAGGCCATTTATTTGGTCACTGGATGCCTTCCCTATGGAGTACCTGCACTGGACATCCACCCCACACTTACAAACTAGGGTTGTCAGACATCTGGTTTTCGACTGGAACGCCCAGTCGAAAAGGGACCCTGGTGGCTCTGGTCAGCACTGCTGACTGAGCTGCTAAAAGTCCGGTTGGCGGCACAGTGGGGCTAAGAAAGGCTCCTTGCTTGCCCTGGCTCCATGCAGCTCCTGCAAGCGACCAGAATATCTGGCTTCTAGTCACAGGGGCAGCCATGGGGGCTCTGCATGCTGCTCCCACCCCAAGCGCTGGCTCCACAGCTCCCATTGGCTGGGAACTGCAGCCAATGGGAGCTGCGGGGGCAGCGCCTGCAGGCATGGGCAGCACGCAGAGTCCCCTGGCCCCTCCGGACATGCCGGCCGCTTCCAGGAGCCACTTGAGCCTGCACCCCGAATCTCCTCCTGCACCCCAACCTCCTGCCCCATGTTGGAGCCCTCTCCCTCACCCAAACTCCCTCTCGTAGCCTGCACCCTGCACCCCAACCCCCTGGCCCAGCCCTGAGCCCCCTCCTGCATCCCAAACTCCTCATCCCTGGCCCCACCCCAGAGCCCACAGCCCCTCCCACACCCCAACCCCCTGCCCCACCCCTGAGCCCCCTCCTGCACGCCGAACCTGTTGGCCCCAGCCCGGAGCCCCCTCCTACACCCCAAATCCCTCATCCCCGGCCCCACCCCAGAGCCCACACCTGCAGCAAGAGCCCTCATCCCCTCCTGCACTCCAACCCCCTGCCCCAGCCCAGAGCCTCCTCCTCAACCCTAAACCCCACATTTGTGCCTCACCACAGAGCCCAGCCAGAGTGAGCGACAGAGGGAGGGGAGATGGAGTGAGCGGGAAGCGGGGCCTTGGAGAAGGGGCAGGGCAAGGGTGTTCAGTTTTATTCGATTAGAAAGTTGGCAACCCTGTTACAAAATGAGTTGCAACATATAGCCCAACCCCCTTTCTTCCTCCCCATAATAGGTCCTCCCTGAAACCCGCTGTGGGGAAGGTGAAAAAAACCCATCCCATCTAAGCCAATATGGTGATGAGGGGAAAATTCCTTCCCAGGACCCCTAAAAGGGAGCGACTAGCGCTATGTCCACAGTAGGTCCTACCCCAACCTGATATTCGCCACCTCAAGGGGAGGGAGGGTGGGTGCTGCCTTGCCTGCTGCATGAAGAAAGGGCTTCTAACACCCGGGCTTGCCCCTTTTTAAACCTTCCGCCCTTACATTCCCAGGTCGCCAAGCTGATCCCTACCCACCTTTTTGCAGCAGCTTCTAACCTCTTTCCCCCCCAAACACACCCGTAAAGCAAGCCCAGATAATGTCCCCCCACTTCAGGCAGGACCAGAAACTTGCAAGGTATTCAAAATATCTCTTACCACAACACACTTCCTGTGGAACAGGAACCATAGTTCTGGCATTTCCCAGTTTGAGTGCTTGACTTTGCAACTTTAATGTTTTAACATATTTTGTGTGTATGCTTTCCTGGGCTTTTAAAAAACAAACTGAAAAAAAAACAGAAATTCTATCATATTGATAACAAATTGGTCATCAGCAGGGTTGTGACCTATAGATCCATGGCACAGACCTCTGCCACTTGAGCTGACAGATTACATGATAGGAGCACTATCTTGTAATTTTTTGTGGACCAGCACTAACAGGGATGAAACACTTTGCCAGTGGGTTTCACAGATATTTGCTAATAGCAGAGGAATGGTGAGACTCAAGAATCTTGAGTTCCATTTGTTTGCTCTAGACACTTCTGCCTGTTTCCTGCTCCTTCTCCTCCAACCTGTCCTTGTCCCAATCATGTGTTTTACCCACCAGTGGCTCCTTGTCCCAGTCCTATTCTCTTTGCCTAGCTGGTCCTAGTCATCATTCCTCCGGCTTTTTATCCCAGTCCCTGTCTCCTTGCCCAGCCAATCCTAGTTGCCCCTTCCAGACTCCCCACACCAGTCTTCCCCCTCCCAGTCCTGTCTCATTACCCAGCCATTGCCAGTCTCCTTACCCAGCAAGTCCCAGTTCCCCTGTGCTGGCTCCTTGCTTGATCTGTCTCCACTGCCTGGCCTCTAGTCACCCTCACACCCATATTCTCCATCCCCACTGATTCCCAATGCCAATCCCTTTTCACAGACTCCATGTTCAGTCTCAGTGTCTCCCTCCCCACTTACCTTAGCTCCTTCTCCCAGACTCTTTTCACAGCCAGTCCCAGTTCTCCTCCAGCACCTTTGTTCCTCACCAGATCCATCTTCCCTCCACCTCCTTACCCCAACCCTTCCTAGTCTCCTTGCCCAGTCAGTCCCACCCCCCCCCCATTCATTACCTCACTTCAATCTCTCCCCACACCCACTGGTTCCCAGTCCCTCCCATTGCCAATTCCCTTGCTGGCTCCCAGGCCCAGTCAACCCCACAGCCCATGGATCTCAGTCTCTTTGCCCAGCCAGTCCCAGTGTCTTCACCTAGCTCTCAGTCCCAGTTTCCCTTTCTCCCTCCACCCAGCCAGCCTCCAGTCATTCCCCCTTCTCCCAGACCCCTTGTCCCAATCTCTTCTCTTCACTCCTCTTCAGTTCTGGGTTTGTCCTCCTTGTGTTTGGTTTAGCTGGTTTCCTCCCCCGCACTGCCTGGTCCAGCAGGGGAGCACTGAAAGCACAGAACAGACAGGCTTCCAATCCTCCGTTCCTGTGACTGGTCCTGGACCCTGCATAGCCCCAGCAAGACTGTTGCAATTACAGGAAAACTCCTGTTCAGATCTCTACAGCCCTGGTCTTGAGGATGCTCAGTGCAGATGGACTCTTCAGGGAATTATGCTCCACAGCTCTAGCAAGTCTCTGAGGATATGCAAACTGCAATTTTTCAAATGCTTATAACTTTTCCAAATTTGGACAGATTTCCCAGAAGATGGCAAGAGGCACATCCCTGACATAAAGACCATGCCCCTGACAAATGTCAAGTTGCTGCTCCAAAGCACAGCAGCACTAGAACTTCTCAAAGAAGAGGTGGAGGTGATTTTTTTAAAACATAGCGAGACAATGTATTTTTTCCCTAGCCTTGTTCTCAGAAATGGCTAACCCTTTTTGGATGAAAATTTCCAAAACAATTCAGCACAAGGCAGATACCTGGCATGGAATATTTCAGCCGAAATGGTTAAAGCTTTGCAAAGTTATAAGCAACTGAAAACAGGGTTTATAAAGCAATATGTCAGTCTTAACTATAGGCAGGGCTACCATGCACACCTAGAATATAGCCCAAAGTGAATGATAACCAGACTGTAAGAAACAGCCCTAATATAAAGTTCTGAATTTGCCCAAATTGTAACATATATAACCTTGTCCACTGGAGATAGTGTAGCTTATGTCTTACATTAAAACAGATTCTGAAATTTTCTGAGACTTGTTAAACTTTAGCCAGAGCTTGATTACATGGTTCATAAGCTCATGTCCCTGAATCCATATTTTCCAGTCAGGGACCATTATCTGACACAACTTATGAAGAATGCCATCCCATAGGCATGATGGCCCTTTATGCACTTTATGGGCATGTCTAAACTTACCTCCGGAGTGATCGATCCAGCGGGGGTCGATTTATCACATCTAGTGAAGACGCAATAAATCGATCACCGAGCGCTCTCCCGTCGACTCTGGTACTCCACCGGAGCGAGAAACATAGGCGGAGCTGAAGGGGGAGTGTCAGCAGTCGACCTACCGCAGTGAAGACACCGCGGTGAGTAGATCTAAGTACGTCGACTTCAGCTACGTTATTCACATAGCTGAAGTTGCATAACTTAGATCGATTCCCCTCTCCCCCAGTGTAGACCAGGTCTATGTACTTAACTTTAAACACATGCTTAAATTCCATTGAAGATAGTAGAACTCAAGCTTCAGTGCTTTAGTAAATAGTGGTGGAATTAAGCCCATATTTAAGTTCCAATTCAGCAAAGCACTTATTAAGTTATGCAAACTATTGCCCCTTCTTCCAACACCAGTGTCACCCCTCTGATGAACAGAGGCAGATGTCCAGGGCTTTTCAAGTCTGTTTTCCCTTACATAAGAAATCAATGATGTGGAATCTGAGTATATTCTAAGAGTAACAAACAGAATGCAGGCAATCTCTTTTTTCATAAATTTCAGGCCAAAACCAATACCCAGCTCTCAGTAAGCAACATTGCCTTAAGGTTCAACTCTAATCAGAGACTAAGGCTCTCTGAGTGCTTCTACAGATCTGTCTCCAAGTATCACTGCACAGAGAACCTGGCATAATCTAAACTAACAACACAGAAGATCTTCCAAGATTTTATCAGCATTCTGGATGCTGATATGACAGGGACATTTGACTACCTGTATTTCTTTTCTTTAGTATCAGTGATTGCAACTACCTGCACTCATGTACAAATGGATATTGAATCTCTAATCTAAACTGATCTAAAGGAGAAAATTTTCAAACATAAACCTGTCATATGTAGTTGGGAATCACAGCAGCTGTATCAGAAGAGCATTTGCTCTAGTTCAAAAAAAGTGGTTTATTTCTAAATTTTTGATCATTTCAATTTACATTTGTGTTCACCTATAGCAGAAGATCTGGCTAGGAGAAAGAAGAATGAGGAGCGAGGACATCAGCTTTATAAAATGAGCAACAAAATCCTGAAACATTCCAAAAGCAAAAAAGAGAAAGAGGAGTAAGTCTGAACTCTAGCACTTGTGGGGCTAAATCAATAGTAAAGATAACATTGTGCTATAAAGACAAACAAGAACATGCACTGAGGAGTTTACAGTCTAGGTCTCCATCCCATAAAGAGTTTGATCTTACTGTACAGTTCCTGGTACAGACCCTCATTGACATCGATAGACCCCCTGCGAGAGGAAAAATATTCCTGGGCATCACTTTTGGCAGGATTGGGACCGACGGTGACTTTGTCAAGTTCAGCATTACTGAATATTTCTATTCTAGCTTAGTTACCTAGATTGGTTTGCATTTAATTGGAATTTTGCATTCTACATTGATAAAGCATAGTGCAAAGACATACAAATCAGCAAAAAAAAAAAATCAGTTTGATTAATTAAAACATGTCCAAAAGTTGTGGAAAAATTCTAGTGAATTGAAAAAAAAGTCTGTATCCAGCTGAACAAATCCATCCAAAAAAAAAATTTTTTTTCTGGGTGGTGGCGGCAGTTAGGACATTCACGTGGGATGAGGGAGACCCGGGTTAAATTTCCCTCTATGTCTGATATGGAGAAGTGAGTTGAACTTTGGTCTCTCATATTGCTGGAAAGTACTCTAGCCACTGAGTTTCCTACATCACAAGTGAGTTATAAGGAAAGAGTTATCCTCACCATAATAGTTTCAGGTTGGCTAGCACTACATTTTTTGGCAAACTATTAATCTGAAAAATTTGACCCAGCTCTACTAATCACATGAATTTGAAGTTACTGTTCAAGGAAGGGTGGCTGCAAAGAAAGAAATTAAAACTTCTCTGCTGCCAGAGAAGCATGTTTTAGTTAGCTTTCAGGAGGTGCATAATAGAAATTAGTTCTTGAATTAGTACACTTTAGTTGCTAAATCTCCTCTTAGAGATACAGGTACTGTACTTGAGGGGAGAAATTAATATCAGATGATTAAACCTGAATTTCATATTCTTGAATCAGAGCTTACCAACTCCTTACCAAAGCAGCAGATATGGGACATTTGAAAGCTATGGAGGAATTGGCTGCTGCTTTGCTGTTTGGTTATCATGGTCCTCAAAATATAACTGCAGCTGTGACATTATATGAGACT
Organism: Terrapene triunguis; assembly: GCF_002925995.2. NCBI lineage: Eukaryota > Metazoa > Chordata > Testudines > Emydidae > Terrapene > Terrapene triunguis. The sequence continues at coordinate 10,923,670 of NW_020664483.1, read as the reverse complement.
TTGGCTGAAAAAGGATCTCATAAAGGCCAAACTGTAAGTAGTTTTGGGTTTTTTTAAGTGTATAAAGCTTTGAATAGGACATTACTCAACTGGAAAGCTTATTAATATTTGAAAAGCAGTAAGGTGTGGTGTACTTTGTTTACATATATGTTGGTATAATGTGGGACCACACAACAGGTAAGTATTAATTAAAATTGTTTTTAATCATTCTCCAGTTAAATCCATTTTTAAATAGTAGCACCAGATAGTTACAACTGAATTTTAAAAATCTACTTTTCTTTTCACTATATAAGTTGATTGATTGTTTTTAGAACTTTGTTCATGTTGCACAATTGAAATAGACTAATCAGTGTCACTTACTGGTATGTTTGTAGTCAGTTTAATTTTCTCAAGCACTAGGAATAAAGTGCAATTTGGGGGGTCTAAACACTCCAGGAAATGTTTAACTAGAAACAACATACTGCTTTCCATTATTATTTCTGTAACTTTAAAATCTAATTTTTGAGTCTAGCACCACCTGACAGTAACTTGATTATTTTTAACTTTGGATATTTGTACACAGATACTGAAAACTATGTTTAGTTGTTGCAATTGTAGCTAGTGATATTGTCCAGAATTTTAACTTTCTGCTGGACAACAGTAGTTTTAATTAAAAATACAAAATATTTGAACATTGCATGATGGGGAACTTTGAGTTGCTCAATCTTCACTGTTACACACCAGATGTCACTTGAAGGAATTTTGGAGGGGAGTAAAACCCCTTTATGACCACGTCTTCTAGCTGCAAGGACTAATGGGACTCCTTTCAAACCTAATGGACCTTGCTCAGGTTCTCTGCAGAATCATGCAAGATTCACATCACCTTAGGACTTACTCTACCACCTCCATAGCACACCCAATCCATGTTCACATAATGGGAGTAAATAACCAGGACCACTCGAATGGACCCCAATTCTGCAAGAGAAAGCCCATGATTTTATTCATAATATAACAGTGAATAAGTCATCCAACCTTGCTGGATGATTCACATGGCCTTGAATTGACTGTTTTGTTAAAGCAGATATGTAAGACAAAATAAGCAAAGGCAGTGTGGCACACTTTGTATCAAATTTCAGGTGTAAAAGGTGTCCAGATCCCAAAGATAGATTTGTGTGGGTGTGTCCAACTACGGAGAGATATCTGGAATAAAATGAATTCGAAAATAAAAATTCTCAGACTACCCCATCACTCACTGTGATATTTACATACGTTTACTGTGATCTTGTTATGCTTGGGTATCATTGTTGCCAGATTTCTGTCTTGGACACTTTAATAGCTTTGTCAAGGATAACTTGTGTTTGCTTCAAATCTCATGGCAACAATGGGACTAACCAAGGTGGCTTCTTACTCAAACGAAACAGAGGACACACTCATATTTGGAGTAGGTCTAGAAACACTCTGAAACCTGTGTTAGCATAGGTTCTGGAACTAAGGGTGCTGCCACACACCTGGCTTGAAGTGGTTTCCATTATATACAGGGTTTACAGTTTGGCTAAATGGCTCTCAGCACTCCCACTATAAAAATTGGTGAGTTAGTGTGACCAGGTGCTGGGGATGGACCACACTGAGAATGCCACACTCAGGGCAGACTGCAAGAAATAGGACAGACAATCCTCAAAACTGGTGGTTTATTCTATAATTAGATTCACCCAGCCAGTAACAAAAGAGCTTCTGCAGTACCACAATGATTAACAAGAAGCCAAACACAGTCCCCTTTAGGCATTCCAGCCCTTGGTTCTCATCTAGACACGTTGGTTTGATATAGTGAGAGATTATTGAAAACCCTATTCACCATATGTGAGATTCTACCAATCCCAAAGGGTCAGACACTTACCCTCAGATCAATATATGTCTCAGATCTTACCCAAATATCACGTCAGCCAATTCTTAGTAAACTAACTAAAGATTTATTAAGAAAAGAAGAGAGTTATTGAATAGCTAAAAGATTATATACATTACAAATGCTTACAAGGTCCTTATATCAGGTTTGTAGCAGTGATAGATGCGTCTGCTGGCTTCAAAAAGTCTCTCTGGAATCATCTGAAAAGGTTAGAATCCAAATGTAGCTTAGATGTAAAGTCTGTTAGAGTCTTTCCCTGCATTTTCCAGGGTATTCCAAATAACTATTGGAAGATCTCTTTCCCACAACTTAAACTTTTCCCTGTTCAAAGTTCAGCAGACTAGAGATGCCGGATCAGGCCGGAGGTTTCTCTTTTATAGCTGAAGTGGGCTGTTAAGTATTTTGAGCACAGCATGTGACTCTGAAGGTTCTTCTTTGTTGAGGACACACTGACCCGTCACTTTAAAGTTAACATTCAATTTCTTACGCATACACAGGTAATTTAGTAATACTCATTTTTTATAAAGCAATTAGCCGGTCTTTCATTATAACAGGGACAGATAAGCTGAAGATAATATAAGTAATATTATTAATTTCCTGCAGTGTCTCACATCTTTGATCTTAAGGTTAACTGAACACAGTCACCTGGATAATGTAAGGCAATTAAGTCATGAAAAGGATTTAGCATCTAAAACAGGGGTGGGCAATAATTTTTGCAGGGGGGCCTCTCCACGAATTTTGGTAAGTCATCACACACTGTACATTTCTACTATATTAACGGAGGGGGTGCGGGGTCTGGAAGGGAGTTTGGGTGCAGGAAGGAGCTCCGGGCTGGTGCAGAGTGTTGGGGTGCAGGAGAGGGTGAGGGGTGTGGGCTCTGGGAGGGAGTTTGGTGCAGGAGGGGGTTCTGACCTAGGGCAGGGAGTTGGGGTGTGGGAGGGGGTGCGAGGTGCAGGCTCTGGCCGGGAGGCACTTACCACAGGTGGCTTCCAGCCAGCAGTGCAGCAGGGCTCAGTCAGGCTACCTGCCGTGGCCCCACACCACTCCCAGAAGCGGCTGCGGCTGGCTGCTGCTGGCACGTCTCTATGCGCTCCTTGGTGGGAGGGGGGCAACGGGTTTCCGTGCGCTGCCTGTGCCCGCAAGCACTGCCCTCACAGCTTCCATTGGCCAGTTTCTGGCCAATGGGAGCTGTGGGGACAATGCTGGGGGCGAGGGCAGCATGCGGAGCCGCCTCCTCCCACCAGGGGCGCGCAGAGATGTGCCAGCAGCAGCCAGCCGCTTCCGTGACTGGCGTGCGGCCATTGCAGGCAGGCAGCCTGCCTGAGTGCCCCGCTGCGCTGTGTGACTTTTAGCGGCCTGGAGATTGTGAGGGGGCAGCCAAAGAGCCTGCCGGGACGGACAGAAATGTTAGACGGACCCGCGGGTCATATTTTGCCCACCCCGATCTAAAAGCTAATTTGGTTACATTGATAAACTTGTAACTGGATATAGGTAAACACAGACAAATACACTTAGCAACTATTCTTTGATTCTTATCAATACAAAGTGAATGAGTTGGGGATTGCTAGCCTAATTAACATTTCTTTGATACCTATACATAAATGGATTGCCTTGATTACAATTGCAATGCCACTTGTTAAATCGTTATGGGTCATATACCAGTTAGCTGGTTTGCCTGCCCCACAGTTAGAAATACACATCTGACATAGTGAGATTAAGCCATCTTCTCACTTCTGCTGAGGTGGTGGACCTATTTCTGCATACATCTTTCCACAAAGGAGTTTTAAAATTGCAAAATTATCCAAGAGAAATGTCTTGCTCAAATCCTGAGCAATAAAGCCCCTAGTTTAAAGGAACCATCATAACAATCGGCTGTCTGTGGCCATTGACATAGTCACACTTTGACACCTCACTCCTCATTCATCCTGGACTGTCCTCACAGATCAGCTGACACAAGGAAGTGACAAAGCTGCAGCTCCAATGGTAAAAAAAACTTGCTCAGAGTGATCAGGTTTTTTCAATTTCTGTGCTATGGCAATTGTTGAATGAAAGTGTTAACCGTTATGAAGTGTAAGTAGTCTGATTAATTACAACTGCTTCAGCATGGTAATAAAGTCAAATGTTTTGTTTGCTGTGAGTAACTCTTCACTTAATTCTCAGGTAAGATGAATGGTGGTAGAGCAAGAGGACAAGCTGCCCAGTCATGCTTATTCCAGAGGTGGTTAGTCCCTGGCCCAAGTAGTAACTGTTGGAAATTAATTGTTTTTCCAATCATGTCTTGAACCTCCCATTTTAGGGAAGATTATATAGAAGATCATAATAAATCAACTCCCAGTACACTTAATCTATCACTATTCTTGCTCCATACCAGTCAGGGCATGCAAGTGAAACTATTGATATCAAAGGTTGTGCTTGTGAAAACAATTTTAATAATGAATGAGCAACTTTTGACCATTGTCAATGAAATATTGTTGATACACCTGTAGACTCTTGCAAAAGTGGGCAGAGTACCTCTTTTGTGGATTCACTCCTTCGATTCAGAGAAATCCTATATTGTGGAGCTGCTCATCCTCTGTGAAGGACCCTACCTGTAATGTCCTTCAGGGTTCCATCTTGTAACTATGTTTATATTCCATACAAAAAACTATGACAAATTTCATCCTAGAAGTTGAAAGTTTCAGAAAGATACACTATCAGCAGTTGAAAACAAGGGTTAGAATGGAAATTGTACCTTCATATTTGTTGTTGTTCCCTCTGCACTGATGCCACATTCTTACTCTTTCATTTTCTGACACAACGATGAATGGAAATAAACTGGCTGCTATGCAAGCCAAGAATGACACTGGCTGGCAAGAGGAATCAGTAAGTATAAGAGTGTTCGCATTGTATATTGATGGGGTATTCCCAACTTTCATCAGAATAATAGGCAGCCTCAAGGTCCTATTAAATCCAATAATACTCCTGAATTCCAAGATAGCAGCAATGATCTGTTATGCCTTTCACCATCTGTGGCACCCCACAAGATATCTCAGCTTCCTCTCACCGTACACAGCATCACAGCAGTTAAGGTCATCTGAAAGTGCTTGCTATCAGCTCCTGTGCTGTTCCTCCCTGCAGGTGCAATATTGAAGGCAAAACCCAAGATGAGCATGACTTCAAGCCATGTTTGCACCCTCTGATTTCAGGGCTCCTATGGGGGCCAAAATGCCCCTCCTTGCATAACCCAGGAAGCCTTGGGAGCAACTCAAAATTACAGCAGACTCCCTACTGCTGTAATGGCTTGTGGTGCAAGCCAAAATGGCTGTAGCAGCATGTGCTGTTCCCCCACCCTTTCCCATCTTGCTCAGTTCCCACCAGAGCTTCCTCTATCCTGGAATTTACAGAGGAACTAGTGATTATAGGGGCTAGAGTGAGGAACATAATCCCCCCCCTCAAAGGGCCAGCAGTAGTAGTGCTAGTTGAAGGCCTCCACCTTTGAATTTGGCTCTTCTTGGGAAAGCCAGAGTCTAGAGATCATCAGGATGAAATTCAAGATCCATTCATGTTAACATTTTATTGTCTTTTGTTTGTTGAATTGCCTTCATTAGTGCCTAATTTCCATGGTGACAGGCTCTACAAAAGAGAACCGAATCTTCTGAAACACATTAAATCATTTATCATTTCACCACAATATTCAATCTAAGTAAGTGCTGTTCTGCAGGCACTGGCTCACAATAGGATTAGTGCTTAAATCCAGTGGAATCCTGTAAATCCTATTAAAATAATTGATCAATCCATAAATGGTATCAGAGAAAAATATAGCTACAATTTAAAGTATGATGTTTTACTGTCTTGGACCAGTGCCATAGTCTAGCACTGTAAATGGCTAAGGTCCCACAGCTCTTCCATTTATTTATTTAAGGAGAGAATTAAGTCATAGAACTAATTTTATAGATTAAGAGATTCCAAGGCCAGAGTACCTAATGGAAAACACCTGGGACAACCTTATAATAATCAGATGACATTAATGGCTATAAACCAGTCCAAAAGAATCATCATCAGCATGGACCCTGAAGTCACCAAGCACATTCACCAGCACCGCTGCACTGTGGAAGCACTAGGTGAAGGGACATTTGTAAACTATCATTAAGCCCTTCCCTATGTCATCCTGTGACTCATACATTAGATGGACACACTCTATTAGATCCTGTTTTAATCCACAGTTGAACTCACACAACACTTACACAAATGCATAACTATAAACAAATACTTAAGTACTTTACTGAATCAAGGCCTTAGAGCAGGTAACCTGCTATGTCTCACATTGGATATAAAAAAATCACAGCCACCCCTTCACAGTCCCTTCTCAGAGTTCATACTGAACTAAATACCTAGTGGAAATCAGCTGGGCCAGTTATTCATGGCGAAGCTTCAACCAGCCATATCTCAGTTATCGATGCTATGCCAGAGTTCTCATCCCTAATTAAATCATGGCTGATGGTAAAATTTATTAGCCACTGACCATACATTAAACAGCATAATTCAACACCAAACATACTTGGGGGATATGGGGGAGTATCATGCTGAATTGTGAATTTCTTGGGTCCTCTGTTTCTGTCAAAGACATATTTTATAATCGCGAATTAGTTTGTAGACTTCCTTGATAGTTTTAGTGCCTGTTTATATGGAGATTATTCTAACGGCATCTTTGAAAATCAGATTTTAAAAGAGAGGAGATCTGTGCGCGCAGGGAGAGCAGAATATCAGTCATGATCCACCATGTGGATCTGAGAAGAACGTTTTGTCTAAATTTAGTAGGTAACCATTGAATGTTTGCAGTAAGCCTGCTAAAATATTTTAACTATATAGTGAAAAAAGTATCATTTACAGTAATTGATTTTATTATAAAATTATTTTACTCTCTCTCCCCCTCAACTCGCTCTTTCTCTCACACCTACTCACCCATCCACCCACCCACCCACTCACTCACCCACCAATGTCACTGGACATAGTTCTCAGCCACCCTCCAGTTTTTACTTTTTTCGATATCTCCTCTCTCCCAAAGTCATTGTGTCTTAGAAGTACCGTTCTGGCTGATGAAAGCTGAATCTGAAACATCCTGGAGACTGTCAAAGCCATTCTGGAAATGAGCATTCACTGTAGAGCAGTGGTAGTCAATAGGTGGACCGCATGCCAAATCCGGACCGCCAGATGCTTTTGAACAGACCCCCCAAAAATTTTATTTACTTATTATTAGTATCATTATTGTGTTTTTTATTATTTTCTCTGGAATCTGGACCTTGATTATACCTTGACCAAAACTTTGGACTTTGACAAAAAATAATTTACTGCCTCTGCTTATAGAGTGAAGCAAGGTACTCCCTTTCTCTGGGCACTAATCATACTGCCTCTCATTGTCCCAGCCTGAGATGACTTGGTCACAGTAACAATTTGAAATTTCCCAAATTAGCCATATGACTTGTCATTAATCACTAGTGTAAACATGTAACACTTTTAAAAAATTCTTTTTTTTTTTTTGAGATAGAATGTCAGGAAGCAAAAATAATTTAAACAATCCAATTACATATTTTCCTAGTTCAAATGCACAAGATAATTTTATTCTCAAAATGTACAGAAATTAATTGATCTTGGGCTGAAAGCATGTATGCAATGTTTTAGTCCCCATCACAAAAATTTTACAGCCAAGGGACTGAAATACAATTGGAGGTTAAAGTGGAAATCGTGACATTGCATTAAGTATAATAATCACAATCACGTTTTAAAAATAAGAGGGTGTTAGAATTGAAATATTTAATGAATAAACATGAATTACTGCAGATAGAGTTAAGTCATTTTAAAATAGAACTAGCATTTCTCCAAAGGTACATGTCTGCTGCAGAGCTACACTATGCAGTCCCAGGTTGTCTTGTATGCTCATGACCTTGGGAGTTGATTAACTAGGATAAATCGTAAAACTCAAGATCCCTTGTAAAAAAGAAGTCCATGCATATGCCTCAAGGTGTGTATACACACAGCTTATCTGCCAGTTCCTTTTCTCCCATAGAGTGAATATACATCCTGACTCTACACTGTTTGCATCATCTCTCACATTTAGAGCTTTATAAGGGGATTGTTTTTTTGTCTTTATGTCTGAAACTGTTTATTCATAATGTTCCATTTTTATTTTAATGTAAACTTTGCAGTTTTGGTGCGGGGACAAATTTGAGTGTGCCAGGTTACAACACCCCTCACTCAAATTTGGCCCAGCCTCCTCTCCATCTGTTGTGACACTGTGAATGAGTGAGGTTGTGACCTGGTGCACAGGATCACAATGCCACTCAAGTTTGCAGCAACTATTAGAAGTTGTGGTGTATGTTAAAAGTTGCAGTTTCCACAACAAAATCACAGCCCATGATTTTCTTACAGCCTTACCCATAAAGCATCTGCTTCATTGGCTACTCATTGCTGGATTTATGACTCTTTAAAGGACTGATCCAAAGCCCAGTTAAGTCAATGGCATCATTTGGACTCGTCTAGAATTAGTGGCAGCCATTTTCAGGGAGTATTTAAATGCACCTCTTCATGGGAACTGAAGTTATTCAGAGTGGAAGAACAGAGGTGTCAGTCTGTCACTTAGTGTGGCTCACTTGTGAGATCATATTAAATGAAAACATTTGGTCTTTCACTATCTGAACTTTTTTACTGGGTCAGACATTACACATTTCAGTATCTAGCTATGTCTGGGCCATTTGTTCAAAAATATCCAAAAATATTCCTAGTGCACGATCTTATTTTCAGAGAAGCATCTTTCTCAGCAGAATGAAATATGAAGATTTACTTAGCTCATTCAATTTCAGCTTTGTTGAGCATTGAATTTTGGAGCTTAGCTATCAAGGTGATAGGAGCCTTGCATGGATGGATAGATTTAATAAATCTGACTTAAGCTAATACTGCTATTTAACAAAAAGATATTCCCACTTCTTCCATCCTGGGGAATGTGTGATCACTGAAGGGTCATTTTTTGGGTCCATGATGCATCAACCTCCCAAAGGCTCTTATTATCCCTAGACATTTTTCATCTAAAGGACTTCTGAACATGGAGGACTGTGTGAAGGTAAAAGACTTCAAGTTTTCGTCACATAAGATCCCAATCCAATGACCATTACTGTCAGTCAAAAGACTCCCATTGACTTCGGTCCTTAGGTAACATGGTTTCTTAGTCATATTAGGGCCTTAAGACTTTTCCTTCATAAACAGACATAGATTTGCATCATCCTGACTTCCTAGTCCTACTGTAGTTTGGCCCTTTATGCAGAGGGACAGTGTTCACATAACTCCAGGAAACCAAGTTACAGACATGACCGATTACCAATACCCCAAATCCATATGTATGGTAATCATTTGTGCTATCCATGTTCCAGGTAAATGGGCATAGATTTTCCCTCGGGGACTTTTTTTCCTTTTATTGCATGGCTTTAAAAACATTTGTCACAGCCAAACCCATTGTTCCACCCTGTTTAAAAGTTATTTAACATAATGGCTTTCCTGTTTAGCCTTCTATAGCAGGGATTCTCAACCTTTTTCTTTCTGAGGCCCCCCCAACATGCTATAAAAACTCTATGGCCCACCTGTGTTACAATAGCAGGTTTTCTGCATATAAAAGCCAGGGTCAGCGTTGTGGGTAGCAAGCAGGGCAATTGCCTGGGGCCTCATGCCACAGGAGCCCCCGCAAAGCTACATTGCTCAGGCTTTGGCTTCAGCCTCGGGTGGTGGGGCACAGGGCCTGGGCTTCAAACCCATGTGGCAGGACTTCAGCTTTCTGCCCTGGGCCCTGCTGGCCCTGCTTGGCGGCCCCCCTGAAACCTGCTCACGGCCTCCCAGGGGGCCTCGGACCCCTGGTTGAGAACCATTGCTCTATAGGCTCAGGGCCTGGATATTTTGAAGCCTCGGGAGAGACCCATCTCCTTAGTGAAGCTACTGAAATGAAAAGTTATTGTAGCCACTCGACCACTTGGGTAAATTACCCTATAATGCTGTGTTTTCTGAATCCTCTGCCCAGATAGACCACTCCAGTCTCTCACAGAAACCTGTTTTTTAACTAATCTATAAAAGTTTCAAAGGAATAAGAGGCATTTCCTATCATGATACAGTAGCCAATATTAAAAAGGACTAAAATGCCATGACCATCAAATATTATCAAATAACTAAAGTTACCTTAGTAAAATCACAGAATGTTAGAATTCCAAAGAGAGTGGCAGGTTGGTGTAGTATTTTAAGAAGCACTGTGGGACACATTCTGATTACAGTTAGACCCATGTAAACCCAGACTAGTTCTGTTGATTTTAATGAGTTACCACAGATTTACACCGACATAAGTGACATCAGAATCTGGTCGTGTGTGTGTGTCAGAGGAGAGAGGGTCTCATTTATCCAGGATCTTGGAGAAAAGGCTCTCAGGCAGCAGTGTGCCTCACCATATACACTTCTACCCCGATATAACGCTGTCCTCGGGAGCCAAAAAAATCTTACCGCGTTATAGGTGAAACCGCGTTATATCGAACTTGCTTTGATCCACCCGAGTGCGCAGCCCCACCCCCCTGGAGCACTGCTTTACTGCGTTATATCTGAATTCGTGTTATATCGGATCGCATTATATCGGGGTAGAGGTGTATTTCCTTTATGTTTTGGGGATTCTTCAGAGCAGAGCTCAAAAGGTCGGGGAGGATAGGAATTACATTTCTTTCCCCATTTAACACCCTGGAATGTTCCTTTTAATTTTGTATCCCCTTTCATGTTCTGTGAGCCTTCTCTCATGGATGGGATATGTAGTACAAATAGTGCATGAATGATACAGTATTGAAATACAGCTTTCCCTTGTATTCTTTTAAAAGGCTCAGAAGCATTGTTTCTTCACTCTTCCTGAAAGGAGGACAGAAATACTGCTATGTTTCCTCCCCCACTTACAGAAAGGAAACCAGGAACTGTTCATTAGGTGGAGCCACATTAAACCCTTTTTCCATGGGTTTTAGTTTAGGCCCTCCCATAACTTCCTAGTTCTGAATTTAAGATGGCTGGGAGAGGGTTACCAATCCATTGCGTAGTGATAGAGCTAAAAAATCAAGGGAAACCAGTTTGTCTCAATCCTTAGATTTATTTTGTTTTCCCATGTATTTCTATGTTTACTTTACCAAGTAAAAATAAGGTTTCTTCTCAATGATGTGATCCAAGGAGAGAAAGAGTTTGGATTTTTCTTCAAACATCAGCCAATGCACAGAAATGAGTTGTTAATCAGTAAGGGGCAGTACACTACAGCTTGGACCAGCTGTGGCACTTCTAACAAGACAGAGGTGCTGTGTAGAGGGCACATAAGGTGACTGAGGAAAACTACCATTTTTTATTTTTTTTTTTGGCAGACGTGTAGCTACCAGGAACAAGCCATCTAGTGTAAACATGCTGAATTGGTGTGCAAAGTAGAGCTAGTCATGACATGATTTCTTTCCCCCACTGCAAAAAAATAAGTTTCCCCCCCATTTTTGTCCCTAGTTTATGAAAATTTTTGGATTTTACAAAATCCAAATATTGAAAATTTCAGAAATGAAATTTTTCCCATAGAATTTGTTTTAGTCAAAACCAATTTTGTGTCAAAAGAATTTAAACCACTGCTAGTCAGAATTGATTTGAGCTGGTGCTGCTTACTCCAGCATAAACCGTGAAACAAGGTTTCGGTGCTTCAGTTCAGGTCATGGCTCTTAACAGACAAAATGATACCACCTTATTGGAGGAAACTTTCTCTGGTAGTTCAACTAGACAAGTTTCAAAATAATAACCAATATAGTTTTCTTTAGTTTTTAACAGTTATCTAAGATTAATCTTATCTTGAATCATGCTTCACACAAGCCTAACCTGCTCACCTGACTGGTAACAAAAAAGCACCATAGTAAGTTACTAAATGAAGACTTCATAACCCCAGTTAGAAGAGTTTTAACTCTTAAAAGCCCCTCACAAATCAGAAAAGAAATTACATACAATAAAATAAAACAGGCAGCATCTGTTTCAACTTGTATAAACAAAATGAATGACCACACATAAATAAATGTACTGACATGTGCTTTTATTTTGGATCTGCAGGCTTTAGGATTCATGTTTTCATATGGCATAGGAATGGAGTATAATCAAGCCAAGGTAAGAAAAATAAAAAGTGATATGCTTTTAAAAATTAAAGAAAGGACTTACCAAAAATACTACTGGTTTTGTTTTTTTCATTCCTTGTATAATTTTTTGTTTCTATGTTTTAGGCACTTGTTTATTATACATTTGGAAGTCTTGGAGGAAATTTGATATCCCAGATGATTTTGGTTTGTAAATTATATATTTGGCAGCTCTATTTCTTGTTCTCTGTATAATAATCCAAAGGTTAAAGAATAAGAAAAATATCTGTTATTTATTGTATTAGGGATACCGTTACTGGGTCGGAATCAATGTTCCAAGAAATTGTGAAGCAGCACTAACTAATTACAGGAAAGTGGCATATTTCAGTAAGCAATCCACATATTATTACTATTGTCATACCTCATTTTAGAACAAATGAAAAATAATATGTGAAGTGAAGAAAAAACAATTTCTTATTTATAACTGGTTATATATTGTGACAAAGTTCCTCCTCTATCTTGGTGGGTTCTGCACTTATTGGTGGATTTTCTTGCCTCAGAGATTCACCATGTGGGTTGGGAAACAGCCCAGAGACCTTCCCCTCTGGAAGAACCCACAGTCCAGGTCAGTTGGGAGGTTTGGGGGGAACCCAGGCCCACCCTCTACTCCAGGTTCCAGCCCAGGGCCCTGTGGACTGCAGCTGTCTATAGTGCCTCCTGTAACAGCTGCATGACAGCTACAATTCCCTGGGCTACTTCCCCATGGCCTCCTCCAAACACCTTCCTTATTCTCACCACAGGACCTTCCTCCTGGTGTCTGATAACACTTGTGCTCCTCAGTCCTCCAGCAGCACACCCTCTCACTCTCAGCTCTTTGCGCCTCTTGCTCCCAGCTCCTCACACTCACACTACAAACTGAAGTGAGCTCCTTTTAAAACCCAGGTGCCCTGATTAGCCTGCCTTAATTGATTCTAGCAGCTTCTTAGTTGGCTCCAGGTGTCCTAATTAGACTGCCTGCCTGAACTGGTTCTAGCAGGTTCCTGATTACTCTAGTTCAGCCCCTTCTCTGGTCACTCAGGGAACAGAAAACTACTCATCCAATGACCAGTATATTTGCCCTCTACCAGACTCCTGTACCCCACTGGTCTGGGCCTGTCACTATATATATATATATTGCACCCGATTCTGCTCTCAGATGCAGCTTTCATTAAGATCTTCTACAGGAGCTATGCACATATATCTAATGGTAGAGTTTAAGCTATGTAGTATTGCAGTCTCATGAGTTCCATTAATACTATGTATTTTCAGATAGTAGTTACAATAAGATTTTGGAAACATGCTAGGGACATCATAGTTAAAGTTCTAAGACAATTTCCATTAGAAGCCTGATTTTGGCATCCCCATCTTCATAAGAGGAAGTGAATCTAGACACACCCTGGACATCATTGGCTATGCCACTTTCCAGCCAGTGCCACCAGTTTAAGGGGCTGAGCACAATCTCTGATGGCATGAGGGAGGCTGCATCTACCTTGTGTCACTGCAAACTTATACCTCAGACAAATTTCTACTGGGTACCCCTGCCCTAATCATGGAAACTAATCTGACACTGGAACTTTAGAAGCTCCACAACTATGGTAGCCTCAAACATGGTTCTCCCAAACCACATTCAAGCTTATAAACCCAAAGAGAACCACAGTTAAGGCTCCATAGAAGTTTTAAACCAAGCCAACATAGCCGTAGCTCATGACACCTATATTTCTTCACTGAAGTTAGAGGCAAAACCTGTTCAGCCATTTGAGTTATGAGCTTGCCCAAACACTTTCCTCTTTATAACTGAACATGCCCCACATCAACTGGAAGCATGGGTGATAGGTTTTATCATACACTTGAAAGCCACATATTGTTATTTATTTAAAAGAGATGACTAAATTTCTTGTGGGATCTGATGAGGCTCTTCAGTGTACTGGTGGAGGGAGGGCAGAGATGGGGGCAAAGTTAACACTGATGTTAAAATGTTCACTGCATGTTTTTTGAACTCCCAACGTTTCACTGATGTTTGTTAAATTATAACACTGTTCATTTTTTAAAAGTCACATTCTCAACTTTAACTTTAATTTGCCTGGATAAAGATATTCTTTCTCTCTGAATTATAAAGTAACCTTCATATAATATTTTATAAGAAAAATGGAAAACCAACTTTTCATATCTGAAAGTAATATATACCAAATTGAAGTATCTTGTATTATTAATTTCCATGCTATCTTTCCCATTTATCAATTTTACTCTTAATGCAACACCAATAAAATGTCATTTATTGCTATGCTCATACCAAGAATTATTGACCTTAATATTCAAGTTATGAAAGTAATTCCGATATCTTACTTCTAGTTCCTCAAATACATACACATCATCTTTATGGAAGTTGCATAAATGCAGCAATAACCAGTACATTTCTGGCAGGAATACTGTGATTTTGATAAACATGGTTGTCATTTCTCAGGTCAGCCCATATTGGCCTTCCATCTACATGACATAATGAGCAGATAAACCAATGAAACTGCGGAGTTTCTAATGCAAATCTAGTCACTGTCCCTTCTTCCAAGTTCCTCGCTTTTGTTCTGCTTCACATAAAACAAGTTTCTTCGTCTGCTCTCACTTTCTACAGTTGTCCATTTTTAGTTCTCAACTTGTTAGTTGAAATCCAGTCCTACATTAAGTGTTGTAGTTGTTATGAGAATTTGTCATCAGCCCTTTTAAGTGTCTTTTCAATTTGCTAATCCAATGGCCTGCTTTTCATGTTTCCTCCATTGACCCTGCTACAAAAGATCTAGATGGCAGGGTCAGATACCATCATTTTTCCTGAATTCAGCACTGTATAAACAATGCTAGAACATGCTTGGTACATCTTTCGACTTTATTTGGCTAAACAGTTTTTTGCATAATTTCATGAAACTATGTAATGTACCGTCCACATTAATAATCTCTAAATTGCTAAATATAATACCATTGTTCTATGTCAACTCTTGTCTTGTCATTTTTATTAACAGTTGCTGATAAATTAGAAAAAAATGAAGAAATGCCAGTAGAAAAAGTGAGACTGATGGAAAAATCAGAAAATCTGAGTTCGAACAATGACTTCTTAGATTGGGATGTACACCAATACTATAAGTTTTTGGCTGAAAGAGGAGACACACAGATACAGGTAATGTATAAAGC
This sequence comes from Terrapene triunguis, assembly GCF_002925995.2. Lineage (NCBI taxonomy): Eukaryota > Metazoa > Chordata > Testudines > Emydidae > Terrapene > Terrapene triunguis. The sequence goes on along the minus strand of NW_020664483.1, from coordinate 10,908,448 downwards.
TAAGATACTTTTTTCTGGAAAAAATGTTGACTTCTGGGGACAGGACAGTATTCATGAACTACAAATGTTTTGTCATGTTGTAGTCAATGGGAACAGGATTTGGGCCCACAGGGGAAATGGGTACAGGAGACTCCTTGGTATGGCTGAATCCCTACATGGCACATAACCATTCATTTCCATTGGACTCCATGCAGACACAAAGGTCTGCTCATATGGATCTGATTGCAGGATTAGGGCTTTAGAAGTCAGCTCTTTAGGCATGAACCATATGTTTGTGCAGTGCCTAGTATAGTGGGGTCCCAACCTCGATTAGAGTTTCTGGGTGCTATGATAAAATGAATTGAAGTAATAATTTTATTAGGTTATGCCAAAACCATTACAATATTTATTCCATTGTATGAAAGCTTTCCAGATATACTACTTGCTCAGAAGTCAGTAATAAAGTACTTTCAAAACTTTTATTTTCTGCCCAGTGGGAATTAACGGTATTTTTTCTGGGATTTCAGAAAGACAGAGAATATTGCTGAAATAAAATGTTTGAATACTTATTTCCAGGTATTTCTTGGACAATTACATCTTGCAGGAAGGAAGGGACTAGAGAAAGATCATTCTGTAGGTATATTTAAATAAGAGCTGAGGATTAAATCTTGCAACACTAGTTTTCACTACAACCAGTTTATTTGCATAATGAATATTCTGCAGTAAACGAAAGTCATTTATCTTCATTGATTCTGTACAATTAAGAACCCCATTATACACTAAAAAAGACTTTATTCTACCAAGTTTCAGCTAGTATGGTTATGAAGGTGGGTGGGCTCAGATAGAATATCCGGGCCCCATAATTATCTCAGTACCCCAAAGCAGCCAAAAAAGTTTCAGTGCAAGATAACTTTTAAACATTTGCAGCAAACATATATGAGAGAGGATGGAATTAGAGGCAAGTTTCTTCCCTCTCTAGTCCTGTGGGGAGCAGAGCAAGTAAGGCAGTTAGTCTCTTCCCTTTCTATTCTTGCTGTTGGAGTAGATCTGACAACTTTTGACTTACTGGGTCAGTGCAGCTTTCAGGGGCCTCAAAAATCCAAATATCTAAGCAGTTCCTTGTGTCTAAGACTGGCCCTGTAAGAAGACATATACTGTAATTCATGTACATATAAAAAAACGTGTGATACTGATGACAATTTGTGCTTATCTGAGTGTTTTCAGACACAAAACTGACTTTGACAATTGTGGGAGGGGATGTATTTTAAAGGCAAATTATATTTCTAAAAGCTAATTCACATTATGGGGAACACTACAGTTTTTTTCTTATGGTCACATACATGGTAACAAGAATTTGTAAAAATTAGTTCATATGGCCTCAACACTGTCAATCTGTTCCTGTCTAAGGTCAGAGTCTCCTTAGGTAACGGATCTAGATGCTCTGTTCTTACCTTTGATTCAGCCACCACCCACCTATCATACCAGACTAAGGCCCTGATTCTGCAAAGGCTAACATGCATGAATAGTCCCATTGAGTGGAACTCCACATGGGCATAAAATCATACTTGTGTGTAAGCGTTTGTAGGTTCAGAGCCTAAATGTGTAAAGCTATTTTCAGTTTTGCGTTGTGACATTTTCTGGTCTGTCTAAATCAAGAAGAGGTGTAAAGCTGTGCAAAACATTTGTCTTGGTTGAAATTTACAAAAAAAAAAAAACCTTTTTCAGGTGAAAAAATGTAACTTTGTTATTGCTTTTTATTCAGAAAGCTTTCTACTATTTCCTAAAGGCAGCAAAAGCAGGGAATACACATGGTATGGCATTCCTGGGAAAGGTACATATTACTTTTCATGAGATTAATTTGGTAAATTGCAACAGTCAAGGACTAGATAATGGCTAAACCTAAAGTAGCCACGCAGAGGTGTAAGAGTAGTCACCAGTCACTTTTGAAAATCTTGGCCTCAGAAGATATTACAAATAACCTAAAGGCTTTTTTAAGAAAACAAGTTACAAACAAGTAATTATCATGATTCTATTAGTGTATACTCAGTATAAATCAGTAAAAATTTAGTACATTAAACCAGTCAGAAAAACTCATGAGTGGGAGAGAACTGGCAAAGTTCTGTTCTCAGTTACATCTGTACAATATCATTGGCTTTATTGGGGATGTACAAGTGGAAGTAGGAGCAGAGTTTGTCCTACTGTTTATATTTTTTATGAGAAACTGGATAGGCAGGGATTCATAACACATATCTAAGGAGCAAATATCTCCTTTTCTTTATATTGATCAGATGTTTTTAGAAGGAAGTGTTGCAGTGACACAGAGTAATGCTTCTGCCTTTAAGTACTTCACAATGGCAGCTGAAAAGGTAATATAAGAAAAAGTATCTGTTTGTATACAATATTTTAAGAGTGTATTTGATTTACACCTCAATTAGTGTGTAAATTACAGGAGGAAAGCATGCAGTCCATTTCTTCTATTTAATGGGAATGTTGTTCAGTGTAGATTTTTAAGAAGTAGGTAACTATAGCACACTTCTGAAGCCTATGAAATATAATGTTATGCAGTTGGTGATGTTGAGGGTAATGGAAAAGCTAGCCGAAAAGTTGGAGAAGTAGAAACAGGAGATAGAACTGCCATTGTTTGTGTGCAAACTAAAGGCCCGATTCTGGAAGGTCTTGATCATCCTCAACTCTCACTAAAGTCCAAGGCATCACAAGAACTCACTAAGTGGTCTCATGATGTGTAGAATGGATGACAAGTAGTAGGTGCCCATGAAAACACTATGATCTGTCTGATAGAAACAAGTGGATCCTGCAGTCTAGGAGAAATTTTTATGCCATGTCCTGTTCTGAAAGAGATGCTGGATATTGGCAGAGGACAAGTACTTCTATAACTGAGATAGTACCACCTTCTTAAATGATCTTGCTAAGAAAAGGAAAGTTGGAAATTATTTGGGTAGTTAGCAGAGTTGTTGGCTTTGTCAGGTTTGGCCAGGTTACTGAATTCTTTAGTGACTAAACATTTGCCTTCTTTAGCATGGAATGGCAAAATCCCCTTCATACAATACCACAGCAGCAAAGTAGCGTGTGATCTCCTTATGGTGTGTTGCAGGGCTGCCTCTTCACAAGTGCCCCCACATGGCCTGGAGTGGCTCTGTGGCATCTTGCCTCTGTTTCCTCTTCTCTCAGGACTCCTTAATAAAACTCTAGACAGTCTAAAGTAGGGTTGCCAACCCTCCCAGATTGGCGGGGAGTCTACCAGAATTGGTATCAATCTACTGGTGACCATTGAAAGCTCAGGAGAGTTTAATAGGTTGCTAAAAGTTTGGTCGGCGGTGCAGCAGGGCTAAGGCAGTCTCCCTACCTGCCCTAGCTCCACGTGGCTCCCGGAAGCAACCAGCATGTCCAGCTCCTAGGCACAGAGGCAGCCAGGGGGTCTGCGCATTGCCCCCGCCCCGAGCACCAACTCCGCAGCTCCCATTGGCCAGGAACTGCGGACAATGGGAGCTGCGGGGGCAGTGCCTGCAGGCAGGAGCATTGTGTGGAGCCACCTAACTACCCCTGAGCTTAGGCACCAGACATGCCAGTCACTTCTGGGAGCCGCCCGAGGTAAGCGCCTCCCGGCCCGAGCCCACACACCTTACCCCCTTCCACACCCCAACCCCCTGCCCCAGGCCTGAGCCCCCTCCTGCACACTGAACTCTTGGCCCCAGCCCAGAGCCCTCTCCTGCACCGCAAACCCCTCATCCCCACCCCCAGCCAGAGCCCACACCCCAATCCCCTGCCCCAGCCTGGAGCCACCTCCCACACTCCAAACCTCTCAGCCCCAGCCCAGAGCCCCCTCCTGCACCCCAAACCCCTCATCCCTGACCCCACCCCAGAGCCTGCACCCCCAGCCAGAGCCCTCACTCCCTCCCGCATCCCAACCTCCTGCCCCAGCCTGGAGCCCCCTCCTACATCCTGAACCCCTCATTTCTGGCCCTACCCCAGAGCCCGCATCCCCAGCTGAAGCCCTCACCCCGTCCCGCACTCCAACCCTCTGCCCCAGCCCGGTTAAAGTGAGTGAGGGTGGAAGACAGCGAGCGACAGAGGGAGATGGGATGGAGTGAGTGAGGGGCGGGGCCTCCGAGAAGGGGTGGGGCAGGAGCTTTGCCTCGGGGAAGGGGTGGGGCAGTAGCAGGGGAAGGGTGTTTGTGCGATTAGAAAGTTGGCAACCCTAGTCTAAAGGTATAGCACAAAATTCCCCTTCAGGGGGTCTACTTTATTAAAACCAAAATCAACTGAAAATAAAGTCGCTTCAACCCAGTCCTTAGCTGGGCCCAATTCCTCCTATCTGAGAAATTGTTCTCTCTGGTTCTGTGCCATCTTCTCTTTCTCACAGAAGAGTCCCATGGTTTTCCTCGGGGCTTTTTTAATACCAATCGGCTGTAACCTTCCATAGCTTCCCTCAGCTGACCGCCATTATCTTTGTTTTATTCTTCCCCCATCTGGGAGAGAACAGCAGGCAGCCATTCTTCCCGTGCTAGTGTCTCCCTCACCTGCTAACTCAGGGTTCCCTGCAGGAGCCTTCTCAGTATCTGCAGGCATTTGCCAACGCCAACCATCAGCCCTCTTCTCTCTCCAGGCCTCTTCCTTATCTACCCCAGGCCGGACTGAATCACCTGACACCCTCATTCTCCCCACCTAGGGAGGCAAGCTAATTGTTTTACAGGAGGGGGCTGGTCCTGTGTCCCATTAAGGGGCTAGCCACCCTGTGACATGGTCCTATCTCTGAAAGTTTTGGATTTGATCCAAGTGCAGTACAGGAAAAGCATGCTTTAATGACCATGTCTTTTGTCTGTATGGATATTGTAATTTATTTTCCCCATTTTACCTTGTGACAACTCAGTGTATACAGATTATGCTGAAGCACTTCTTCCCTTTCCTATGAAACCTATGTGCTGCTTCTTTCCAAAAGTGGCTTCCTTGTTGATTAAGGTAATGTTTGTTAATATGTATGTGATTGCTTTATTTGGTCAAGAGAATGGGATTCCCTAAGCTCATATTTGAAATTTTGAGTCATTTGCTTAGCCCCAGTCCATCAATAGGGCATGTATTTTTTGGATTTCTTGTTGTTTAATGTCAGAAAGGAAGCCAAAATCTCCATCTGGCTACATAGACTCTGAAAATACAAGAGTGTTTGTAAATGCAGATCTACCTTTATAAAAAATAGGATCTTATTGAGCTTTTTGATGTTAAATTACATAATAAATTTTAAAATCACAGGGTCAGAAATTGGAGATGAAAAAGACCTATGCGGTCATCTTATGCATCTTCCTGCCAATGCAGAAAAAAAGTGAAGGTTCTGACAAAGCCAACAAATTATGAGTCACTTCATCCTTAACTCACCCCATTGTGCTTAAATGCACATGGGTATATCACATACAGTATTACCAAGATACAAACAAGGCAAATTAAATAGCTGTTGTATCTAATACTCAGTGAATAGAGAAGAGTGTGTGTACAATTCATATTGCACTAGAGAACATCAAAGAGAGCTAAGGAAAGAGTCAAGATGAGAAAGCCAAGATGGTGAAGGACTGTTAGCTTAAATAATCCATTACTGGGTACTTGCTTACTTTGGCCAAAACACAATTGTTTCTGCTAAATATTCAAAGAACAAAAGATGATCTTCCAAAGTGAGTAACTAAGAAGCAAATACTTGTTGAAATAGAGCATTAAAAATGGACTTTCAAAATATCTAGTATTGGGCTGGCACCATCTGTGGCGTGAAACGGAAGAAATTTCTGCAATGAAACTGAAGTGGACAATCTCCCTTTTATTTGTGGAGATTTCTCCCTAATCATTATGTTGGGGGGGGGTTGTGCCCCACTGTAGAACAGAACATGGATTTGACCCCCCAATGTCTCTTGGGGCTATCCACTCAGAGCATCTCTGTGTGCTAGTGCTCCCCCAACATCTACTGACAGAACAGCATGAATGGAGATCACAACCATGCTTTTTCAGCAGACAGCTGTTTTCAGATGCCCCACATTACAATAGGGTTTCTAATATGGGGGGCATGGCATGGAAATAATACAGCCTGAACTCTCTAGAGCGAGTGGAGGAAAAATGTGCACCAACCCCAGTCTGCCTACATCTCTTCCAGCCTGACCACCTTCCAGCCCCTTCTTTTTCATGTGAATCCAGACTACAGCTGGGCAGAAAAAGACAATTCTATTTCTCAGAGGATTTTTATATTTTGAAATTTGGTTTTGTTCCAATTCAGGGGGGAAGGGGAACACCCTGCTCTAGTTTTACCATCCAGTGAAGCCACTTTTATTAATGGCAATGAAATTACATGTGGATAACAAAAATTAAAGCCACTTTTTAAACATATGGTATGGTGTCTGTCTACAAGCAGTCATGAGAGTCATCAGAATAAGAATACTAATTTAGCATTGATCATTATCAGAATTCATAGTTCTAAGTTCACTATATCATAGTAAAATAAAAGCAAGAATAACTAATTGGTTAGTAACTTATCTGATAGATGTTTTCTTTATTGCAAGTGCTTTTCAATGTCTTAATGAAAAATTACATTCAAACTTAATACATTATTTTAGGGTAATGCAGTTGGACTATGGGGTGTAGGCCTTCTTTATTATCAAGGAAAAGGTGTTCCTGTGGTAAGAATTATTTTAGTCACTTCAAATATGTTTTTCACAATACAGCTATTAAAAATCTGAGAAAATAAAATGTTTAATCAATATCAACTATGGATTAAAACACCCTTTAGTAGGGGATTATAGCTAAAATAACTATAATAAAGCTCATTCAAGTGGTGCAACTAATAGATTTATAGCACTGCAAATATGAGTAATTTTTCTTGTACTCTGAATACTATCATGAACACACCATTGTATGTCTTGAATGGAGCTCCTCCTGATTTATACTAGTGTAACTTTCATTAGAATGAGGCCCAGAGTCCAATTAAATAAATAAAAAACATTGGTAGGTGTTAGTCCATTCAACGCTATGGAGTATAACTGGTGTGAGATCAGAATCAGGACCCTGATCTCAAATACTATACAAGCTGCACATTGGAGAAAATGTTAGTTTGATTTTGTTTTTCATTTGTTTGGGATACAGCGTAACATTCTGTCATTAAATTGTGCCGCTCAAAAGTGAGACAAAACTTGTCTTTTTCATGAGCACACAATTCTTACCACGCTGGCAGGTACCTGGAACTTTCAGTAATGGAGGGTAATTACCTTTCAGAACTATACTGAAGCTTTTAAATACTTTCATATAGCAGCTGAGAAAGGTTTGGCAGATGCACAGTTCCAGCTAGGAGTCATGTATCACTGTAAGTACTATGCATTTTTTAATTAAAAATTTGCATTAATCAGTCGTCTGTAATTTTACAAAAACCAAACTAAACTCCAATCTCAACTTGATTTGCAGCTGGCTCTGGAGTAAGGAAAGACTATAAACTTGCCTTCAAATATTTTTACTTGGCCTCTCAAAATGGACAACCCATTGCTGTTTATTATTTGGCTCAGATGTATGCTGCAGGGACTGGAGTGTTTAGATCATGTCAAAATGCAGTTGAGGTAAATAGTATATTTTTTTAAAGATTTGTGATTAGTTATAGAAGTAATAGCCTGGATTTGTATTACTATTTTAACTTCTCTTTTTATGAAAGTTGCCTATATGCTATGATTTAGAGTCAGAAATTTGTATTTTCTTAAGTAGGAGAAAAGTGATCATATCTGGGCCAAATTCTGTTTTCAGCTACACTAGTCTAAATCCAGAATAACTCCACTGATGTCAATAGAGTTGCTCCAGATAAGACCAGTGTAAGTTAGAGTAGAGGGTGACCCATAGCATGCAGGTATGATGGCCTTTACACCTCAGAGTCATAGAGTGGGTATACACAGCGTTTTGAAGTAAGCCTTCCAGCCCGGGTTGACAGACTTGGGCTAGTGGGGCTCACACTAATGCTCTAAAAATAGATGGCTAGACAGTGTTTGAAGTTGTGGCTTGGGCTGGAGCTTGAGCTCCGAAGCCTAGGGAGGGAGGCTGGGAGGCTTGCTCCAAAATGCTATGTAGACATACCCATGGAGTTTAAGGCCAGAAGGGACCACAAAATCATCCAGTCTCACCGCCTGTACCTCACAGGCCACTGACACCACCCAGCACCAGCACAATAAACTGAAATTAAACCAAAGTATTACAGCCCTCAGCCCTGGACTCAATCTTTAAATCTATTTCATAAATCTTCACCAAATTAACAATGTAAGTACAGTACTTATCAATTTGGCATTCACTCTTTCTTTTTAAGTAGGTTGAGTCTGCCTAAAATGTCACAGATGGATTTAACTTAGAACCATTCATCTCAAGAAATCCTAAGTACTTGTATATCTGACTATTGATAAAACATTTTAGGGAAGATTTGCTGTGGCTTTTTTTGTTCTTTGCCCACAACTATTCATGCCTATTTTAGAATGTTATTGGCAGTTCTAGTTTTATCAAGTTTCCCATGTACTATAAATATATCCAGTTCAACTGGCCCCTTTTCAGCTCAGGCAGTTAGCTGGCAACTTTTGCACTATAGCTAGATTTTTTACATTGCTGGCTTTCTTATGGAATACATATGCATGACATGACTTTTTATAGTTACATAAGAATTATTTCTCTAAGACGTACTCTTCCATAGGAATCTTTACATCTTGCAAAACTTTATCCAGCAGCCACAGTGCAGATCAGGGTGGAGTTCCCCTGTCCCCCAATACTGTGGCACACTATCCTGTGATACACAGCTTAATTGTGATGTACTTTAAGATCACTAGGGGGAAATGCCAAAATATTATTACATAGTGGCAGTACTATTGTGTCATAATCAGTCTTAGAGTTGAATTTCACCAGCATATGCTAGTCACAAATGACCAGGGCACTGGGGGGCTGTCTTGTGCATAAGCTGTAGACAAAGATGAAAATAGGGTATTCTGGGTTGAGTTCCTCTCAATTTCTCCTGTTGAAGCTGTACCACTTTGCATTAAATAGCTGAATAGCCATTGGGCCAAAAAAAGTGACACTTATAGGGGAGGCGAGAAATCCAGGTTCAAATTCCTGCTCCCATAATTATTTATACAAAGTGGAACAGCTTCAACAGGAGAGATTGCTAGAGTCCCAGCCTGCAGCCTAGTGTTTAGGGTATTCAGCTGAGATGGGGAGACCTGGCTTCAAGTCCCTGCTCCAGAGTAGAAGTTTAAACCTTGATCTCTCACATCTCAGGGGAGTGTCCTAGTTATTGGATGCGTGGGGCAGGTGGGAGCACTTTCAATGGGTTTTTTGCGAATGGTGCCTAAGTCCCCTAGAGAATCTAGCCCAACACATTTTATTTTGTCCAATAGTATTTGGAAAATGTATGTCAAATTCACAAATAGTTTTGTCGACACAAAATTGCATTTTGGGGGGAATAAACTATTCATCTGACAAATTTCTCTCATCTCTAGTTGAAATCTTATTTGTGGCTTAATATTCAGCAGAGCATCTTAAAATAAATAACTGTTGTATAACGGAAAACACTTTTGTTTTTTATCAGTGTATTTTTCTTTATATGCAACTAAGAAAACAACTTTAGAGTCAGATTAGATATGGATTCATCTGACTTTTAACGATTAAGTACTCTGTATCAGTTAAGGATGCAATTGGCATAACTTTTTTGTAAACAATACACACAAATGTTGTAACTTTAACCCTTGTGTCCCCCAGCAGGAGCTACAAGCTCCTAAGATTTATTGCCTGTGGTGAAGTGTAAAACCTCACGGGTTTGTTCTATCACTGTTCCTCTGTTCAGCTTTACCGAAGTGTTTGTGAACTAGGAAGTTGGTCTGAGAAATTCCTGACTGCATACTTCGCTTACCAGGATGGTAATATAGATTCATCTCTTATTCAATATGCATTATTAGCAGAAATGGGATATGAAGTAGCTCAAAGTAATTCAGCTTACATTTTGGAATCTGGTAAGAGAAGTTAAATTATTTTCTCTATAAATTATATATGTATTTGCAAGTGCTGTTGTAAACTATGCAAATTCAATTTTTCTTTTACAGAACAGGTTAAAATTCTCAGCAATGATCAGATGTATCCATTAGCACTTCTCCTGTGGAACAGAGCTGCAGCTCAAGGTATGGAACACCACATAGTTAAAAATAACTTGCAGTTAGCTGTCCACTCTTATAAGTATGATTTTCTTCAACTCTGTTCCTCAGATTGTACAGCCAGAAGAGAAATGAACACTCAGTGGCCCAAGAACATGGCATTACAAACGTCAGATAATTAAGCTAACATCATTAAGGGATTGATTCTCACATATTTAACTCACGATTAAAAGGATATCTGTACTACCGCCTTAGGCATGTTAAAAACAATCTAACATTCAAGAAATTCTCACATTTCTAGGTTAAAACACTCAACTATTCATTTATCCTCCACTGATTCAATCCTCATTCATGGGTACTTTATCACAAAACTTCAACTGAATAGGAAAAATGGTTTCTTTAGCTAAATGAACACCAAGAAAAACTTACACCTACTCACTAAGAAAAACTATAGGAAATTGAGAAGCATAAAGATGTGTAAAATATGCTTACTTGTTAAATGTGCACTATTTGTATGCTTTACTTCAGTACAGCTTCAAGAATAATTTGGGGTCTAGAAAACCTCCTTTATAGTTTATAAGTATCTACTTGGGGAGAAGATTTCTGATGCTACGTCTACACTACAGCCTATTCTCCATTCCTGTCAAAATTTCCATTCTTTTCCCTGTCACCAAGATGCTCAAACAGGGATCATATTTATTGTTTTTTCCCCTCCGCTCCCAGGCTGTTGCTATATTGTCTGTTTTCCCTTCACATACAAATCTACCCTTTCATTTGGGGGAGGGATAGCTCAGTGGTTTGAGCATTGGCCTGCTAAACCCAGGGTTGTGAGTTCAATCCTTGAGGGGGCCATTTGGGGATTGATCCTGCTTTGAGCAGGGGGTTGGACTAGATGATCTCCTGAGGTCCCTTCCAACCCTAATATTCTATGAATCTATGAATCTCCATCCCCTACCTTTGACATCGCACTGCTCCTAACTTCTTGTCTTGCCCCCTTAGTTTATCCAAAATATGGCTGTCACAGTCCTTTCTTGCCACCATGTTGCTTCCTTTTTTTTTTTTTCTTTCTAATCTCTCTCTTGTCTTTCACATCAAATTCAAGCTTTCACCTTCAAGGATGTACATCAACTCTGCCCCACACACATTTCAATGTTCATTTCCTCCTACTTTCCTTTCTGCTCTCTGCATTCCAAGAGGCCCTCCTGTCGGTCCCTTTCTTATTCTTCTCTCGCATTACCTTCACCCCTTCTTCCATGCCATTCCTTACCTGTGGGACTTCCTTCCTACTTCTGTACTCTCAACACCTTGGTTTCTTCCCAAATCCTTCCCGTTTAGAATACTCTATAAATTATAATAATTCTATGATGACTGAAACCATAGTGCTTCAAATTTACATTTTATTCATTTTTATATTTAAGAGAAAAATACAATTTTATTAGAGGAGGAAATTTAGCAAGAAGCACAGTTTAATCTAGATTTTTGTTGTGACTTTTCTTTTTAATGTTTCCACCAGGCAATGCATTTGCTAGAGTAAAAACTGGAGATTACCACTTTTACGGTTATGGAACCAAGAGGGATTATGTCACAGCAGCAATTCATTACAGCCTCGCAGTTGATCACCACATCGCTCAAGCCATGTTTAATCTGGCATATATGTATGAACATGGTTTAGGTATTCCAAAGGTAATGTGGACTGCATATGGTGCAATCTGTGTGTAAAATTAACCTTAATAGATATCGTTGAAATTAAAAGCTATTATAGCTATAATATCCTAATGTAGCATTCTGGGTGAGGCAGAATCTCCCATATGAGGGAAAATTAGGTAAACAGAGCTTATTAAAATTGTAAAGGAGGGTCAGGCAGGCTATGACTGAGAGATACATGTGAAATGATAGATGGTATGGTGAAGGCCAAATGCGTGCCCTTTCATCTTGCCACATAAAAACAAGGATGAGAAATGAAAATAAAGTTAGTGCAGTAAACATGGAAATTCAGTTTTAAACAGTGCATGGTCAACCTGTAAGATCTATGACCACATGATATCAATGAGACTAGTTCAGTAAAATTCAAAAATATAATTGGTTACTTATAAATAAGAAAAACATCTAAAGTTGCATCAGAAAGGCTGGAAAAATACAAAAGACATAATTCTTCATGACTGGAAAAATACAAAAGACATAATTCTTCATGATTCAACTGACAGTCAGTTGATGCCTTAGAATCATAAAGGAATCCCACCCTAATCTCATGCTTGCAGGGCATGAGGGAAGGGAGAGGTGCTGGTTTGAGCTAATGGCTCCCTACCACTGGCCCAATATTCTCTCCTGCTCAGTACAATGTAGAAACAAATGATACAATTTACTAAATCTGAAGTTGTGTGTATTTTTGCCATTTTTGTTGTTTGCTTGTTTTTCCATTGCTTCCTTCAACTTCCTTTTGTACTTGCCTTTTTCTCATTTCTCTCCTTCCTGTTTGTGGCTTCAACTTTTTGTTTCTTTCATCTTACCTAGTCTCTCTTCATTCTCTCCTTGCCCAGGCCCATTACCTGTATGCCTCTCCTCTCGATCTCGCCACAGCTCTATCTGGTTTCTCCAGTCTCCCTCCTCCAGCACTCTCAGATCTTCTGCATCCTTTCCCAACTCTCTTCCTCCCCTAATCTCTTTGCGCCTCCCCAACCTAGTTTCATCCCTCATAAATGTCCCAGTTCTTGACCTGACATGTCTCCAAACGCCATGGGCTTGGTTCTCTGATTGGTTTCTCAGCTGATTGCCCCTTCTTCTGATGATTTTCATTCTTCCACTTTTTAGGGGGAAGTAATGGGGAAGTAAGCAAGGCTCCAGTGACCTGGGGGTGGATTAGTGGAACCAGAAGAGAGGTGGTTATGCTATACTCCACTGTAACTCTGAGTGATGCCAGGGGAAAAGAGAGAAGCTAGTATGGCTGCCTGCTTGTGTGTAAGCTCCAGCAGCTGCACAAAGGGATAGAAGAACATATGGAGAAGGCAGGCAGGGGTTTCTTTCAGAGAGCCACCATCCATCCTTTCCCCCACTCTTGTGCTTCCGCCTACACAGAGGCAGTGCCTCTATAATGGAAGCAGACCACTTCTAGTCTTAAAAATTATAGTAAAAATGACACCCTTTTAATAATCAGAACTGTTGCCTGTGTAGCTAACGTAAAATGAGCAGGATTCTATTCACTCTTATACAGGAATTATTTACCAAGTTCCAAGCCGTTACAGTGGTTTAGACCCACTGAAGCCAATGGGGCTTCTCTATTTGGACTACAGAACTTTTATTACTGGTAATAGTGACAAGAAGCAAAGATGGTAGCTTAAGTTGTATCCCAGGCGAGTTTGAAGGACTGTCAGTTAGAAGAAGCATCTCTTTACTTGTAAACTGGACACATAACTAAGACAAACATGCAACCACACTATGCCATCATCAGTCACTCCTCAGCAAAGAGTCACACTCAGAAGCTTTTCCTTCTGTTCCTGCTTTTCTTTTCCTTCCAAATTACTTCCCAACTTTGCTCCTTCTCCATCTATGAGCAGCAGTAAGCTGTTTCAGTATGGTATGGCTATGAGCAAAGCTAGGAGGAAGAATGTAATCAAAATGAGGCCCAGAAGGCAGGTGATGTGTCCCTGACTCAGCCACATATTTTTGTGACCTTGGGCAAGGCTTCAGAGCCAGATTTTTCGAGGTGTATGCATGCAATGATGTAACTAATTTATGCACAAAATTGCCACAATGGCATGAACAATTACAGAAATTGCATATACAAAAGATGAGCTACATATCTAATGAATATGACTGCATGTGCAAATTTAAAGGTAAGTCTATTAGCTATCCTGTTATATGCAAATACTTCTGACGATTTGGCCCTTATTCTATTTGGTTAACGTTATTAATATTTAATTATTAATATTAATATTAGCAATATTAATATTAAATAATTGATAATGTATTGTTATTAAAATCTCTTGTGAAGCAGAGTCATTGTTCGCACTTATAGTAATGCCTTTCAGCTAAGGAATTCAGAGTACTTTCTAAAGTATTATTAGGAGAGGGCAAATAGTGAAAAGCATCATGAATATTTGGTTACATTTTTCAATAAAACTGCTGCGGCCATGTTCATGCCCCTTTGCATGAACTTACTGCAAATACTTGAAAAATTGAGTTTGACCAGCATGGATGCTTGTGGAAAGTGAATGAATGCCAAAGTCTCGAGATCAGCATATTTGTCCCAAAATCAGCCAATTTGAGGAGATTAAAGTTGTCTTGCAGATATTCTATAAGCAGAAAATAATAAACTAATTGGGTAGAAATAAGAGCAAAGCTGGTCATTCTTATACAGACAGAACAAGCTGAATTATTGTAGCCCATAAGGGGACAGTGTCATCTTTAAGCCCTTACACTTCTTTACTTTTATGGACTGCTTTTCAATAACAGTTTGAATTTTAAGAAATAAAATTTATAAAAACAGACCATTACTAAATTAAACTTTGAACAGGGCTTAAAGGTTGATACAAGAAATCATAGGACTGGGAAGGGACCTCGAGAGGTCATCTAGTCCAGTTCCCTGCACTCAAAGCAGGACTAAGTATGATCTAGACCATCCCTGACAGGTGTTTGTCTAACCTGCTCTTAAAAATCTCCAATGATAGAGATTCTACAATCTCCCTAGGCAATTTATTCCAGTGCTTAACCACACTGACAGTTAGGAAGTTTTTCCTAATGTCCAACCTAAATCTCCCTTGCTGCAATTTAAGCCCATTGCTTCTTGTCCCATCCTCAGAAGTTAAGAAGAACAATTTTTCTCCCTCCTCCTCATAACAGCCTTTTATGTACTTGAAGATTCTTGTCATGTCCCCTCTCTGTCTTCTCTTTTCCAGACTAAACAAACCCACGTTTTTCAATCGTCCCTCATAGGTCATCTTTTCTAGACCTTTAATCATTTTTGTTTCTCTTCTCTGGACTTTCTCCAATTTGTCCACATCTTCCCTGAAATGTGGCGCCCAGAACTGGACACAATACTCCAGTTGAGGCCTAATCAGCGCGGAGTAGAGCGGAAGAATTACTTATTGTGTATTGCTTACAACACACCTGCTACTACATCCCACAATGATGTTCGCTTTCTTTGTAACAGTGTTACACTGTTGACTCATATTTAGCTTGTGGTCCACTATGACCCCCCCAGATTCCTTTCCACAGTACTCCTTCCTAGGCAGTCATTTCCCATTTTGTATGTGTGCAACTGATGGTTCCTTCCTAAATGGAGTAGTTGGCATTTGTCCTTATTGAATTTCATCCTATTTACTTCAGACCATTTCTCCAGTTTGTCCAGATCATTTTGAATTTTAATCCTATCCTCCAAAGCACTTGCACCCCCTCTCAGCTTGGTATGGTCTGCAAACTTTATAAGTGTACTCTCTATGACATTATCTAAAACATTGATGAAGATATTGAACAGAACCGGACCCAGAACTGATCCTTGCAGGACACCACTCATTATGCCCTTCCAGCATGATACTGAACCACTGATAACTACTCTCTGGGAACAGTTTTCCAACCAGTTTTTCACTCACCTTATAGTAGCTCCATCTACGTTGCATTTCCTTAGTTTGTTTATGAGAAGGTCATCTGAGACAGTATCAAAAGCTTTACTAAAGTCAACATATACTATGTTTACCGCTTCCCCCTATCCACAAGGCTTGTTACCCTTTCAAAGAAAGCTATCAGGTTGGTTTGACATGATTTGTTCTTGATAAATCCATGCTGACTGTTACTTATCACCTTATTATCTTCTAGATGTTCGCAAATTGATTTCTTAATTATTTGCTCCATTATCTTTCCGGGTACAGAAGTTAAGCTGACTAGTCTGTAATTCTCCAGGTTGTCCTTATTTCCCTTTTTATAGATTGGCACTATATTTGCCCTTTTCCAGTCTTCTGGAATCTCTCCCACTTTCCATGACTTTTCAAAGATAAGCGCTAATTGCTCAGATATCTCCTCAGTCAGCTCCTTGACTATTCTACGATGCATTTCATCTGGCCCTGGTGACTTGAAGACATCTAATTTGTCTAAGTAATTTTTAACCTGTTAGTTTTCTTATTTTAGCCTCTGATCCTATCTCATTTTTACTGGCATTCACTATGCTAGATGTCCAATCACCACCAACCTTCTTGGTGAAAACCGGACCAAAGAAGTCATTAAGCACCTCTGCCATTTCCACATTTAATGTTATTGTTTTCCCCCCTCATTGAGTAATGGACCTACCCTGTCCTTGGTCTTCCTCTTGCTTCTAATGTATTTGTAGAATGTTTTCTTGTTACCCTTTATCTCTCTAGCTAGTTTGATCACATTTTATGCTTTGGCCTTTCTAATTTTGTCCCTACATACTTGTGTTATTTGTTTATATTCATCCTTTGTAATTTGACTTAGTTTCCACTTTTTGTAGGACTCTTCTTTGATTTTTAAATCATTGAAGATCTCCTGGTTAAGCCAGGGTGGTCTCTTGCCATACTTCCTATCTTTCCTACTCAGTGGGATAGTTTGCTTTTGTGCCCTTAATATCTTTTTGAAAAACTGCCAACTGTTTTCAATTGATTTTCGCCTTAGACTTGCTTCCTATGGGATCTTACCTATCAACTCCCTGAGTTTGCTAAAGTTTGCCTTCTTGCCTTCATTGTCTTTATTTTGCTGTTCTCCCTCCTACCATTCTTTAGAATCATGAACGCTACCATTTCATGATCACTTTCACCTAAATCTGCTGTTCATCTTTCCTTCTTGGTTTAGTTCCCTCTCTCATCATCTGTTTTTTCAGTTTCTTTGAAAAAATGTATTAAGAAATTAA
Organism: Terrapene triunguis; assembly: GCF_002925995.2. Taxonomy (NCBI): domain Eukaryota; kingdom Metazoa; phylum Chordata; order Testudines; family Emydidae; genus Terrapene; species Terrapene triunguis. Next base: position 10,891,468 of record NW_020664483.1, on the reverse strand, counting down.
GTGGCATCACTTCTGCTTCTTTCCCCCCCCCCCAACCATGGGGGATCTCTCTCCCCAATCCGCTCTGCACCCCAACTAACCATGGTACATCTATCTTTATTCCATGTAGCTCTCCTTTTCATCCTGAACCTCATTCTTCTTTGAATAGTGTCCGTATGGGTACTCTGCTTCAGGTGCGTGTGTGCCCCATGTGCCTTTGACTGGAGATTTTCAGTAGCAGTGCCCAATTGGCCCACGCATGCTCTCCAGAAATCCTCTTGCCCTGTACTAGGGTAAGATAAAGGTGAATCTGGCCTCTTCAGCATCTCCCCCATCTCAGATGTATTTCAGGTTTGTTATGTTAAACAGATTCATTTCTCTTCCCCCCTCCCCCCCCAATTTTTATCACTCTTAATGAAGAGAAGTGGGGAAAATGAAGATAGGTTTTTAAAATGTAAAATAAATAGGATGGAAAGATAACCAGATTAAGCTTAAGAAGTGATCAGTGCTGACCTTCCTAATATAGCTCCTTTATGACTCTGCTACATATATTGCACACACCCAACAGGAGTTCTCAAATTTACATGAGAAATATTGCATGATATGGAAAAGGAGCCTCTTGTGATCACCTCCTTTCCCAACCTCAATTCCACACCTTGCTTGTGAAAACTAAAGTTCTTGGTTACATGAAAAAGTAATGTAAAAGACAGACCCAAAGATGGACCAAAATTTTTCTTTCATAAACTGTGTGGAGCTTCTTGGTTCTCTCTGCCCATGCTGTATCTGTACTGTCTATGCTCTACCTGGCAGGAGGACTTGGTTTGATACAAGTTCTTTTCTTATTACCTGTAACCTCCACTACTTGAATCATTGCAGATCACTTTCAGCTTAGAAAACAACCAGAAAAAAAGAACCACTTTGTCATATGTATATATGGTTAACTGGATTTTCACCAAAGAAAATGCTGACAAAGACATGAAGCAGCTCTTGAGGATGGAAAGAGTAGCTTGTTCTTTGGGTTTCTTCATTGGTCTGGACATTCCAAAGAGTCTTTGACTAGGCTTCAACAAACGTGAAGCAACAATTGTTTGACAACTTGCAGATGCCATTGTGATATAACAGCTCCATGAATCACACTTTGAGAACCATTATATTAGAGATAAAACCCGTTTCCTTTTCCAGCCTCTCCTAAGTGGAATCCAAACACAAATTTTGAAACCTTAAAGTGGTATTTAAGTTAGACAAGATGAATTCAACTATCTTTAACTGAAATACTGCTCGTTCAGCTAAGAATGGATAGTATTTTTGACCTGATGGGAAAAAAGGAGTGCTGGAAATTGTAGAAGAAATCCTGTACTAGCAATATTTACAGCCTGATGTCTAAGATCAGAGTAAGTTTGAGATAAGCATCCAAATTGAATCTCTACTCATTACTAATAATTATTAAGTAGAAATTTGCAGACAACTATGCATTAAAAATAAATTAACAGGAGAAACTAACCAAGAAGACATGATGAGCAGCATGAGCAGCCACACTTGACAAGCCTAGCTAGATCAATGCCTTTCGAAAGATTCTAGTACTTTACTAACTAGATAAATATTTTACCAAAATGTGCTCTGCTGAGAAAGTAGCTGATGGGGCAAAGTCACTAATTGGTTCCATCATGACATGAATATGCTAGCTAAAATTGAGGATATTAGACTAAAAAATTGTCCATTAAATTTATGGACTAATTTTTATACACATATAGTTACTAAATTTAGTCAGTAAACTAGATAATTGGGTTGTTGTATTTCTAGCTTTAGATATAAAGAATAACTGCTTAATTAGATAATTTAAAATGTCTGACTGCCTATTTTAAGTATCCATGAGCAAATGCTGACTTCAACTTGACTTCCTATTGAATTCAGAAGACCATTTATATACACAAGACAAATGAACTGAGAGGTTGTGGGGATTGAAAATGAGTTTGTAGAAAGTAGGCACACAAATTAAATGTTAACAAAATCCATTTTTATCTCATGCCAACAATTATACATGAATCTAAGGTTTATGCTTTTCAGGTATTGTTATAGCTTTATGATATACTAAGCTACAAAAATACTTGAAAAGCAGAAACCTAAAAGACAAAGGATAGAAATGCTTTGAAGATTAGCTAAAGCATCACAACATTCATCTAAGCAAATTCCACATGTTCTAAGTAAAAGAGACACCCTTCCCCCCCGCCTTTTTTTTTAAGGATATACATTTGGCTAAAAGGTGGTATGACCTCGCAGCACAAACAAGCCCAGATGCTTCCATTCCAGTGTTCTTGGCACGTATGAAGCTAGAAGTTAAGCTTCTATTCAGCGAGATGCAACTTTTCAAGGTAAGTATGATTTGGACATACTGACAAGCTTTCACCAGGGCCAATTCTAATATTTTTTACATTTTATTCTATACTTTTAGATTTGCTTATTGCACCTATTCCAGACCCTGGGTATATTACATAATATGTCCTGTTTTGGTAAAAATAGGCCCACCATCCAAGACTTGTCATACAAATTGCACTATCTATTATTTCCCTATCCTCATACTGCAATTTCCATTTGTACAAATGCAGAAAACCCTTCAAAAGTGAAACCTATAATTTTAGTTGTAAATTAAAGTTCATGTGACTTGAAGCCCTTCAAACCTTTAGTTTCACTGCCAGTCTGCCAATTTTAGTGGCAATACAGTGCCCTTATGATGCAAGGCATCAGAGTTTGTGTCGTCAGCTCATCAGGACCTGGGAGCACATCATGGTCATCTGAAGGGAGGGGAGTCCTTGCTTATTCTTAAGCAATCTTCTCCCAAAAACCCAGGAGTGGTGTAGTGCTGATGAGATCCAGGGGACTAGTCCAGTCATCTTTTGCCAGGACACAGATTTGAGCTATAATAAACCTTTCCACAATGGATTCCTTCACTTCCCTCCATGCCTTGATTAGTTATTAACTAGAAAACCCAGCTGCTTGTCCCTCCACTTCACACAGTGAAAGGAAGTACTTCTGATCATCTATTCTGAAACAATTCCACCAAACCCTATCAGAATCTGAGGTTTGGGAATACAACCTATAATCCAAATTTCCCTAGGAATAGCATTTGGTTCCTTCATGCAATACTGGTAGTCTGAAGCTGTTCCTATACTGCCTCCCAATCTGTTGGGGATTTCCACATAGTAAGCAAGCTGGGTGCTGCCTCGGAGCCATGCAGTACTTGTGCACCCCATTACAGATGCCCTATACGCAGAACAAAAAAAACAGGTGAACTCAATGTCTGTTTTATAGAATTGTGGGTTCAAAAAATAATTAGATAAGTTCATGGAGGATAGGTCCATTAATGGCTATTAGCCAAGATGATTTGGGATGCAACCCCATGCTCTAGGTGTTCTAAGCCTCTAAGGGTATGTCTACACTGCAATTCGATACCCACAACTGCCCTGTGCCAGTCGACTCAGGCTCACAGGGCTTGGGCTAAGGGGCTATTTAACTGTGGTATAGATGTTCTGGCTCAGGCTGCAGCCTGAGCTCTGGGATCCTTCCACCTCACAGGTTTTAGACCCTGGGCTCCAGCCCAAGCCCGGGCATCTACATTGCAATTAAACAGCACTACAGCTCGAGTCAGATGGCATGGACCAGCTGCAGCTTTTTAATTGCAGTGTAGATATACCCTAACTGCCAGAAGCTGGGAGCAGATGACAGGGGATGGATCATGCGTAAATTGCCCTGTTCTGTTCATTCCCTCTGAAGCATCTGGCATTGGCCACTCACGGAAGACAGGATAGTGGGCTAGATGGACCATTGGTCTGACCCAGTATGGCCATTATGTTCTTATTATAGGCTTTATTCTTCTGTGCTTACTATATTATACATCTTGTCCTGATTCAAGTTTACCAATCCTAGCATTGTCTAAAACCTCATTAAAAAGAGCATAATGCTTTCATTTTACACATTTTAAAAATAGCTTCTATTTTGCATGTAAAAAAGTATTCTCTGTATTGCTAAGATCTCCCTTTCTGTCCTAGCAGTTTACTTCAAGTCGGAAAATGTCAAAACTGGACACCATGCTGCGACCACATTGGGATCTGTTTGTATTGGTAGTCATAGTTATTTTGCTTGTACTACTGATAAGAAATAGGTAGAACTGGGAAAATGTTAATGTGAAAATCTTTTGGTAGTTTCCTTTATATTCTAAATAAAAATTCTATTACTCATTTTTCTAACATCTCTTTCTAATACTTATGTAACAAAGTGAATATACGTGTAGCCTTAGGGAGAGTTAGTAACATTACAAAAAATTAGGTTCTTAATTTAAAACGGATAATTTGCTTACAGAAACTAAAACCTGTCAGTACAGCAAAATCTTTCATTTGCTCGCTGATGGAAACATACACAGCAGATAATCAGCTATCCCAGTGCTCAGGAGTATGTTGTGCAGAAAAAATCCCTTATTTCATAAGTTCCTTAAATATTGTTTACACTGCTTATTTTAAAGAATTATATTAAAAGATCAACTCAGTGAGCCAGCATACAAAAGGAAAGCAGAAAGAATTAACAAAAAGCTGCCAGTAGGAAGCTAGACAACCAACAGTTTTTAATGACTGCGAATGGGTTCACAGGTTCCATTTCAACAGACCAAATATACCATTAATCCATTGTTCAGTCATTGAAATAGATTCTCTGCAGTTTGTTACCCGATTATTGCTCTAATTAAGTAGGCATGACATTCACTAGAGTTTCTACTAACTAACAGAAAGCCTGATCCTGCCTTCATTTAGTGGCAAAACGTTCCTGGACACCAATGGTGGAAGATCAGGCCTCTAGCATGACACTGAAGAAAATCATTTTTCTAGGGGAGAAGATTCTGTATGTGTCATAACTATGAAGGGAAGGGTAACAGCTCTCTGTGTACAGAGA
>NW_020664483.1:10875752-10886544 GCF_002925995.2 Terrapene triunguis | reverse complement strand
CTGGTAGATAAGCTTAGAAGTTTTTATGCAGGCCCCTACATTTGAACGCTAAAGTTCAAAGTGGGGAATCAGCCTTGACAGTATGTATGATCATTTTATATCTGTCCTGCACATACATCACTTGTTTTGTCAAGCCACCAGTTCCTTCTCTCTTGAGGCTTCAACAAATGATCACCATATCTATCTCTCCTATTCAATGCTACTAGCAGCTCCTGATTTGTGATCTAACTTCTGTCAGTTCCTTTTTGTAACTCCCCCCCCCCCCCCCTTAGGAGTCGTAGTTAATATGTGCAGGAAATAATAAAAGGCCAGATTGTTGAGCTCATACTCATCCAATTAGTAACACTGATTTCAATTAAACCACGCCAGTGATTAAGTGCTCCTGAGGTTGAATAAGGGATCCCCAATCTGGCTCCAGAGGACTTGCATCTTGGAAAAATAGAAGATAAAATGTTTGTTAAATGAATGAGACCAATTTAAAAACTTTTACTTTTTTTAAATAACTGTGCATATAAACACAAACATAAGAGGAAGATATTCCCAATATTAGCAAACACTCTAACATATTGGCAAGAACAGTAATATCAAAAATGAACTAAACAGAAAAGTGGAAGGGTTTTTTTAATTAGACATGAACTTGCACTGAACCAAGCAGTACAGGCAATACAACCAATAGGATTTTTGACTGCGTACTCAGGTCTCACTTACGTAACTGACCAGGGGAACAAGAATCTCTTGACAACACAGTGGTGAGAGCACATCTACAAAGAAAAACAAATTGGATGGCATTCAGAGAAACATCAAGTGATTAATGGCCTACAGACACTGATCTACTGTGTGAGTTACAATTAGAAAAAAATGCTTAAACATCAATAACCCCCAGAAGTTCTAAAATGACTAGTAATTTTGCATGTTTAGCTCAACACGCCTTAAGGGGCCTGATTTTTCAGAAACTACTGAGCACCTGTCCCATGGAAAAAAACAGTTATTTTTAAAAATATCAAATTGGGCAGTCAAATTGAGGCCTCCTAGCAGTACTAGTCACTTGTGGAAAGTCGTCCTGACAAAGATTTTCAAACACCTGAAATTTTTAAGCACTAAGGAAATTGTAAGGGGGTTAGAATTTAGGGTAATGGAACAAAGTTAAGAGAGGGAAAAGTCTAGACTATATATCAGAATTTTTATTTAGTCAGAACCTTCTTGATTGCTGGACTGGTCAAAATATTCAATAGCATAAAAAAATGAACTGAATACCAAATAGATCTTTTCCTTCTCACATGGAAAGGAAAGGAAAAGGGCAGAGAGCAAGGGGCATCCTGATAGATGGCAATGAATTGCAACTGGATTAACCAGTTCAAATTCAAGTGTACCCTAATTCTCTAATGTCATTAAACGTATCTGATAAGTGTCATGCCAAGTGTCAAAGAAAAACTCATGGTTCACTTATCACATAATGTAGGTGCAAGCAATTGATGGAAAGTTATGGACAAACTCAAATTATCACTGTTAAGATGCATGGGTCAGCCAGACAGGAATTACCCCACTGTGAGAATGGAATGTGGCTTCCCCACCCAGGTGTTACTTCCAGGGTACTTTGAAAGACAATGAGAATGTATTTGCATACTGCATGAACAGACCCATCAAGTTAACCAGGGAGAGAGAGACAAACCTCACACTATCACAGCAGGGGAGGAGATGACAATCACATGTATAATTTTCATTCAATTGTAGTGGAGGAGTCAGGAACTAAAAAATTTGCATTTTAGCAGACAACTACTCCAGAGGGGAAGAAGTCACATGCCACTTCCTTGAAGACAGTTTGCATTATTGCCTACCTCACAAGCTACAAACACACTTTTATCTGGAGGTATCCTTCAGAAGACTCCATTTCAAAGGTTCATTGGACTATAAAATAGAGGGGCCAAGAAACCCCAGGTTATCTTCCACCTAAGAAGATGAAGGTACCAGCCTTTTGACTGTGGACGATAGACCCTGAGCCAGGAATTTGGTCAGCCATCTTGATGGAAACGTGGTGAGGATTTTACCTTGAACCAAGTCTAGCTTGTTAAGTTTAGTTACCAGAATACACTTTCTCTTTATTTCTCTTGCAACCATTTCTGAGTTTAATCCATACACTTGTACTCACTTAATCGCTCTCTTTGTAATTAAACTTGTTTTATTTTTAACCTAAACCAATCCAGTACTATGCTTGAATTGGTTGGTAACTCTAGTTAAAGCAACAAACTGTTGAATATTGACTTTTTGAAGGAAAAAAAAGAACCTTGACATTCCTCTGATAGTACCAGGACAGGGCTGAACATTTCAGAACACATGTTTTTGAGAAAATTGGGGGTTGCGAGGAGTGTGCAATCCCTTACCAGTTGTTAACCAAGTCAGGTGGAGACTAGTGGAAGTCTGTGGTATTGCAGGCAGGCTCCAGGATCCAAAGTGTTGGCCCAGGGCTGCCAAATACGTAGACATAGTGCATGCTTGTTGTTGACTGTGGGCATTCCAGGAAGAGAGCTACAGTAGCAACGCATTGAGATGCACTCCGGCTTACAGGGTAAGAGGTGACAGTCTTCACTAGTCTGGACTGCACCCCAGACTCTGACAGTTTCCCAAGGACTTGACCTTGTATTTCCTGTACACAGTGAACTCCCCCTGACTTTAAAGGTGAATTCCGTATGCACAAGGAATGTGAGATCATATGCTTAAGTTAATCGTTTAAAATGCAATGCCTCATATGCCATGATCGTCCCCCATTCCAGTAAGCTTAGATAAAACTATATGTACATGTTTTCAGTGCAAAACATTGCACAATCATGCCTGTTGATCATAGTTGTCAGATCTTGATCTTCTTTGTATGTATTTCCTCTTTAAGAGGTTCTTATTACATTTGTATTTTGATTTTGGACTCCTTTAGTCTTTGACAAAGTCAGAAGTAATCATCTCCCAGCATGCATTTTGCTTTATCTTGTGCCCTAACTTAAAAAAACAGCTTCCATGCATTAAGTAAAGTATCTAGTCTTATAACAAAAGACACTATATCACCCTAACAACTGCTTGGAATTTAAGGCATTTATTTTGCAACGGCTGAATTTTTTTAAAGTATTTAAACAGCTCTAAATTATACCTAGCCTGGGAAATTGCACATCACATTTGGGCTAAATGTGCTTTGAGAGAACCAAGATAAAAGACATAAACCCTAAAAATGGAGATGATTAATACTGAAAGTTCTAACTACAGAAGTGTCTGTCTATACCAGGAGTGGGCAAACTACAGCCCGTGGGGCGGATCCAGCCCCTCAGGGCTTTGGCTCCAACCCGCGAGATTGCCACCCTGTAGCGCTGCGGGCCCCGCTCTGGGAAGTGGCTGGCACCATGTCCCTGAGGCCCCTGGGGGAGGGAGGGGCAGAGGGCCAATGGGAGCTTTGGGGGAGGCACCCACAGGCTAGGGCAGCCCTCTGCCCCCCCCCCCCCCAGGGGCCACAGGGACGTGGTGCCAGCTGCTTCCCGGAGCAGAGCGGCGCGGGGCCAGGGACAGGGTAGGTAGGCAGGCAGGCAGGGAGCCTGCCCTGGCTCCGGTACGCGCCGCTGCCACCCCAGAGCCACTCCAGGTAAGTGGCACCAGGCCAGAGCCTGTACCCTGAACCACTCCTGCACCCCAACTCCCTGCCCTGAGCCCCCTGCCTGCATCCCATACCCCTCCTGCACTCCAACCCCCTGCCCTGAGCCCCCTCCCGCACTCCACATCCCTCCCTGCACCACTGCCCTGAACCCCTTCCCACACCCCTCCTGCCCCCCAACTCCCTGCCGTACCCTGCCCCCCTCCTGCACTGCAACCCCCTGACCCAGCCCTACATTCATGGCCCTGCTTGCAGTTTCCCCACACAGATGTGGCCCTCGGGCTAAAAAGTTTGCCCACCCCTGGTCTATACAGTACTTAAAAATTCAAAAATGAAAGTATTAGTTTGCAGGGGTATGCTGAAATATAGGTCACAGACTAGTAGACCAATATTATAGTGGTGGAGTATGTTTATTTTTCTTTTTTAAAGCAAAAGGGATAAATTGAACCCATTAAAGCTTTCAGTTCTATTCATTAACAGAACCTAGGACACCCTGAAGCTGAAACATCAGAGGAAATGTTAGGTAGGCAGAATATAATCACCCAAACTAGAATTTGGGTAGAAGAGCAGGGTTTGCACCCCTACCCTTTCAAGAAGTGTCATGCTCTGAGCTTAATATTGCCTTACTGTTTTTTTGCACTTAATTTATACTTCATAATCACTACTGGTAACACTGTACATACTTAAGCCCTGAACCTACAACCACGTATGTGCATGCTTCATTATCCCTTCACTTGAATGTGACTACTCCTGTGCTTCAAGTTAAACAAACACATGCATAGATCCTTGCAGGGCAAAGGCCAGACACTGAATGTTCGTTAATGAATGAGTTTATCACTAATCACCTTTTTGGTGTAATATTTCAGAAGTTGGAGCAAATGCTGCTGAGATAAACTCCTTTAGGGGTGCTAGCAACCGAAATCCTAACCCAGAGAAGCAAGTGGGAAAGTTTTGCCATTGACTTCCATGAAAGCAGGATCTGGTCCATCAACATAATATCTTTGCTCCCATACCACTTGAAAACCCAAGATACGAGGCTTTTTTACCTGAAGATTTTATAAAGCAGACCCCGCTCTTAAGTTTGTAAAGTGAATGTTAGCGACATGAATTGCTACATCATGTAATGTGAATAGTATGAGGAAGTTAAATTAAGTAAGTATTGTTTATTAAGTTTTTAAATATACAAGCAAACAGCAGGACCAATCTCCTGCCTACCAACTAGCAAGGATCCTGTGCAATACCTACTAATTCTTCCCTACACCTGTAAACTCCCAGCCTTCTCCCAAGTTAGGTGCTCTATCTGTATTCTCTCTTTTGTGCTTTGGGGAGGGAAACAAATCTGCAGTTTCTCTGTCCAGCAATGCACATTTTTCCTATTACCAGTGGCATATTCTTCATCTCTGCAAAGGAAACAGAGGAAGTTTCTAACATTTCAGTTCTCTCCTACTCAAGTGCTAAGAGTGGTAGAAGAACCAGGCACAGCAGCAGCTCTCCTAATTAACATTTCCACATAATGTTCCTCTTCATTTGCTGTAGTCTCTTCACACCTAACCAGTCATAACCAGGAGCCACTGCGCTTGAGAAGAAACTCAAAGCAAAAATTTAGAAAAAAAATATATATACAGTACATGCAATTAACTAAAAACCTACATTTGGGAAAACATGCGTGTTCCTTTCAGTCTGAGTGCATGGTTAATTATAATATAAAGAGAAATCCAACACTGTAGAAGATAGGATGGTTTTTCAATTCTATTTGAAGGTTTCTTTATATGCAGGGTTGACAAACAGTTATGACTTTATTGCTTGGAGTATGCGGTACCATTCTGTCAAACTCCACCTACTGGATTATTTTATTACAACAGGCACAATGAAAGAGGGTATGTTCAGACTAAAAACTTAAATCAACCTATATTAGGAGTAATTACTACAGTGGTGCATGTCCACACTATCCTCCTGGGAGTGGTGGTGCAAGTCCTCACTAAAGGTACATCCACACTACCCGCCGGATCGATTTATTGTGTCTCGTCTAGACGTGATAAATCGATTCCCGCCGTGCTCCCCATCGACTCCGGAACTCCACCAGTGCGAGAGGCGGAAGCAGAGTCGGAGTAGACGGGGGAGCCGCGGCCGTCGATCCCGCGCTGTGAGGACGGGAGGTAAGTCGAAATAAGATATGTCCACTTCAACTACGCTATTCTCGTAGCTGAAGTTGCGTATCTTACATCGACCCGCCCCCCTAGTGTAGACCAGCCCTAAGAGTGCTTCCACTGACCTAAAAGGAACAGTATGGGGGAGCTGAGAGCCCAATCTCTCAGCTCTGTTGGCAGCTCTCTGTCAGGAGCTCAGCTGCCAACAGGCTCCCAAAGCTTCTCGCCTTCCTGTTCCCTGCCAGGCGAGTGGGCAGGGAGATGGCACCTGGAGCTTCTTAGCCCCCCCCCACTCCACCAGAGCTGTGAAATTAATGAGAGTGCTAACAGCCACTGTAAGTAACACAAAGTTTACACAGACACTGCATCACCCTAACTACACCAACATAATCCCTATGCCTCTTGTGGAGGTGGTCATTATGGCAGTGTAGTAGGGGACTTACACTGGCAGGACAAGGCTGTAGTGTAGACACTGACATAATTAGGTCCATGTAAGCTGCCTTATGTTGACCTGTGTAGTGTAGACCAGGACTGAGTTAAGACAGTGCTGACAGCACAATGTTCAACTGTTGCAATGCAATTTAGGGCTGAGAATTTAGATATAAAAAGCCTGAAATTAGGTCAGCCACATTGTGTATAAATATTATTTGGGATTACTACTAATGTTGTTCATGTGTACTATCCTGTACCTGTAATACAGCAAAGTTGTTGCTGTAAAAAATGCACTTCCTTTGCTGTCAAATACTATAGGATATAGCATTAAAGGGCTTAGCACCTTGAGGGGGAATAGAGGAGGGTAGGAACAGTTATTTAACAAATACCAGCTCTAAAATGACTATATGCTGGTTGCTCGGGGTTCTGGATTCCAAAGTAAAGGTGAATGTCTGATAGGCAACTGTTTCCTTGGCACACTTTTTAAAGTAAGCTGTCAAAGTAGTTACATTAAATAGTAGAGGCCAGACACTGCAAGCTGCCCAGAAAAATGTCTATTAACTCAAAAACGAGATGTTCCCCCTTCCTGTCAGTGATATTGCTCAGCCAAGGAGAGGGAAGTTTCTGTCTATGAGAGAGAAACACAAGAGACTTGTCTCCCATTTAGAACTCTCACTTTAGGATTCATACCATGAAACTAGACCCTCCACAAAACTAATTTAGTGTTGGTGAATACTTATTCCACTGTTACTAACTAAAGAACTAGTGTACTTCACGTACAGACTAGTATGTTTTCCACATGGGTTCCACCATGTTGACTAACAGAATATTGCATAAGCTCCCTAGGCTGAATAGCATAGTTGTCAGGGCACCAGCTTGGTATTGTCCTTACCCTTGATGTGATGTTTGGGGTATCTTGAACATTACTGTAGGTGATGTAGCTTTTCTTTAAAGCACTAGAATGCAAGTCAGTGTAGAGACAAACAGCATTGCCATGCCTCATTGCTGTAGTCTTGCTCAAATAATTAAGTAAAGAATTAGGCTCCAATGACTGCATTTCCTGGGTCCTTTCACTTAATGCACACCTGGATCACTGTTGCTAGAAAATAATGATCTCACGGAAACTGTGTTTAGTTGTACATACTTCGAAGTAATATACTTACCTTGCTCAGGAGCTCAGCTATTTTCTCTCACAAGTATGGTTTCCTTCACTTCTTTACATACAGGTCAAACATGAGAATTTCAACAATTGATGACCAAGTGTTTTTACCCATATTTTGAGGCCCCCAAAGAAAAAAAACAGATCTTCAGACTACTTATATATTAAATTGGATCTGTGTATTTGCAGATGTTTTTTCCCTATTAGTTCAGTTGAAAGTCCTGTTCACAGCCCCAGGCAATGCTCTCTTTAATATCATTATATCGTTACTCCCAGAGTACACAAATACTAACAAAAAGTTACCCCCTTTGGAGCAGTCCTTAGCACTGAAATGGTGAATACAGACATTACATCTGAAAACTGTCAGTTACCAAAAAAGAAGTTTCACCCTTCTATTAATGTATTGATAACATCTTTCTATAGAAATTTTAATGGATACTATGTTGTTCTCTTACTGCTATACATGGAACAAAACATAAACCGAGTCCTGTAACTACTTTATTAGCTCTTCAAAGTGACATTAACAGGAGAAACCTGACAACTGTAGAATATCTGCAATGCAAAGTTCCATAAAAGATCCAGTTCAGTCATAGCCATTGGATGAACTACTTTTTCTCTCTTGAAATAAGTGAATTTATTTTTGCCAGATCGCCAAATGACACTGTTGCAGAACCTTTCTGGGCAGGTCTTGCCTGAAAAAAAAAAAAAAAAAAAATGAACAACAGGCTCATCTTTATGTTCAAAACAAATCACACAAGCCTTTAAAAAGAGCCCCTTAGTTGCTTAGAACAAAAAAGGTGCTATCTTATGAAATATAGGCGTTACTGACATTCAAGCATAAAACAATGGATAGGCTTCATGTTACCTGTGACTCTTGGAATTTCCAGCCTATCATGTAATAAATTTGAAATGTAGCAGGTACTGAACCATCATTACTTCCATACATTTCTATTAAAAAGAGAAATGGGTTTATATACATTGAAGAATTAAGTATGAAATGTTGAATCTGACAACAGTTTTTGCTGAAAGCAACTATACATTTTTGAAAGCTATTTTTACTGTGAGGAAAGGAAGACCCTTAAAATTCTGATTGTAATAAGGTACAGAAGACAGAAGACAAGATGAGATCCCAACCATACAAAATGTGAATCTATTACAAATCTACAGTAATTACTATTAAAAAGATATTAGAAAAATAAATGGTACTTTTGTGTTAAAAATAGAGAACCACATTGTGTCTTAGATAAGTAAAAAAAAAAAAAAGTAACATGGAAAAGAGGTATGTTCATAGAACCAATGAAGGCTAAAAAGATAGCTATTAAATGTGTACTTCTACCTTGATATATTGCTGCAGCTGCCAACATGGTTTCTCTGTGTAGGATAGGTTTCCTATTCCAAGAACAGTTACTCTCTCCCATACCTAAAAATATGTTTCAGCTTTAAAAAAAGATACAGTATACACCATGAGTTTGAAATTTCATGTGTAAATCACACGTTTATATTAAGTCAATACAGACGCAGAATCCTCCAAATAGAACAGTAAAGCATACAGAGATTTGATTCAAGGGAACATCTACTTTACATTGCGAAGATGCAAAAGCCTTGCATAGCTTGTATTACAATTTATGGTTATAAAATTAGCCATTTCACTATGTTATCATCCAGAAGACTTAGTCTGCTATGTAATGGTCTTGATTTTTTTAAATAAGCAAGTTAGTCTGCTTATTTCCGGAATCTGAATACTGATGATTAAGCCTACCCCTCCATTATTATTTATGGATTTTTTTAAAAGGATACTAAACAGAAGTATAAAGTGACTATATAGAGGCAACAATGATATATCTGCAACAATGTAATAACAAGGGTTTCATGCCGAGAAGTCTTCCAGTTTCCTCACACTCTGATTTAAGGCTCCCTCTCTTCAGCTCCTAAGCAGCTACCTGAATATTCTGATTAAAAGCAGCCTCTCATGAAAGGCCATTTGAAATCTGTCCAGAGGCTCTGCCCTCTTGCAGCACTCAACTTCCACCTACAGAGCTGTACAGCAACAGAGATAGAGCTGGTTCTACAAACAGTGGCCAGCAAAGAGAGCATTAGGGAGACAGCAAATTCTTCTTTGTAGGCTAAAATAGATCAGGAGGAGGGAGGAGATTATCCCTAGCCCCTCCAGAATTCAGGGGAAAGGTAATGGTTCCTCAGGGGAAACCTAAAGAAGGAACTAGAGAGCCTGGGAGGGGAAAGGACAGAGGGAACTCTGTGCAAGGAACTGATATGTGGTTGCATGTGGGAAAAACTGATTGGATGATAGCACTTCATACAAGTACTGTAGTGCGTGCAATCACTTTATTGTGAAAGTGCAACTTACACATGTAGATTTTTATTGGTTAAATAACTGCACTCAAAAACAAGACAATGCAAAACTTTAGAGCCTACAAGTTCACTCAGTTCTATTTCTCGTTCAGACAATTGCTAAGACAAACAAGTTTGTTTACATTTACGGGCGATAATACTGCCTCCTTCTCATTTACAATGTCACCAGAAAGTGAGAACAGGCGTTTGCATGGCACTTTTGTAGCTGGCATTGCAAGCTATTTACATGCCAGATATACTAAACATTCGTATGACCCTTCATGCTTCGGCCACCATTCCAAAGGACATGCTTCCATGCTGATGATGCTCATTAAAATAATAATGCGTTAATTAAATTATTGACTGAACTCCATGGGGGAGAACTGTATGTCTCTGGCTCTATTTTACCCACATTCTGCCATATATTTCACGTTATGGTAGTCTTGGATGATGACTCACCACATGTTGTTCATTTTAAGAACACTTTCACTGCAGATTTGATAAAACTCAAAGAAGGTACCAATGTGAGATTTCTAAAGATAGATACAGCACTCAATCCAAGATTTAAGAATCTGTAGTGCCTTCCAAAATCTGAGACAAATGAGGTATGGAGCATGCTTTCAGAAGTCTTAAAAGACCAACGCTCTGATGCAAAAACTACAGAACCCGAACCACCAAAAAAGAAAATCAACCTTCTACTGGTGGCATCTGACTCAGATGATGAAAATGAACATGCGTCGGTCTGCACTGCTTTGGATTGTTATTGAGCAGAACCCACCATTAGCATGGACGCATGTCCTCTGGAATGGTGGTTGAAGCATGAAGGGACATATGAATCTTTAGCGCATCTGGCATGTAAATATCTTGTGATGCCAGCTACAACAGTGCCACACAAACACCCGTTCTTACTTTCAGGTGATATTGTAAACAAGAAGCAGGCAGCATTATCTCCTGCAAATGTAAACAAACTTGTTTGAGCGATTGGCTGAACAAGAAATAGGACTGAGTGGACTTGCAGTCTCTAAGTTTTATATTTGAATGCAGTTTTTTTTTTTTTTTTTTTTTTTTTTTTTTTTTTTT
>NW_020664483.1:10790846-10875352 GCF_002925995.2 Terrapene triunguis | reverse complement strand
AAAAATAAATATAAAGTGAGCACTGTACACTTTGTATTCTGTGTTATAATTGAAATCAATATATTTGAAAATGTAGAAAACATACAATTCATTTAAATAAATTGTATTCTATTATTGTTTAATCACTTGACAGCCCTAATTAATATGTAAATTCAGGCATTCCAAGGCTAGAATGAATAATTCTTCCTTATCAAGCATTTCACCATTCTTGGATAACAGGAGAACTTTTCTGCAAGGTTTAGCTGGAGTTAAGAAACAGGCACAACCTCTAGCCTCCAAATACTACCACACCTTATTGTATTTAGCCAATTTTGAACAATAACCTACACGTTGTTTGTGAAAAATGTACTTGCCTTGCAAATCTTCCATGACCTCAAACATCCCTGGATAGTTGACTTGAATTTCATCAGTATCCTAAAAAATGTTTAATTCAAGTGTATAGGTAACTAAAGCAAAACAAGAGATTGCTCTATGAAAAGAAAATAATTTGCAAGACTATACAAGTTGTTTTACTACTTGTCTCCCATTTATGCAACATAATTACACTAAGAAAAACATTACACATGGATAGCCATGTCTACATTCCTATAGAAATATGTTTAGTAACTCAATTTGAATCACCAAATTCAGATTAAAGTGCCATTATAAGCAAAAGGAAGAGAAAAATAGCAATTGACCGTTAGTGTCTTACATTTTTACTAGTAGGTCTGAAGGTCTCAAAATAGTTGTGTGGACCAGAAGCTAACCAAGCCAAGCCTTGCTGGACCTCTAGGTGCAAAAAGCACCACTTCAGCTGATCTCAGTAAATTATAAAGGTGCTGAGACCAGAGGAAGGCTAAAGTAGCCAGGTGTTTATATAAAATCCTGTAGTTTTGACAAGTTAAATTGTAAATAAAAGTAAAGAGGCAACCAATTCCTAACTAGCTGATGCTGTGGTCTTCAAGGGAAGCAATGGATTATTGCCCTTTGTAAAGCACAATCAGGAGATGGATGACAGAAGGGAGTTTCGCATCCTAAAGGAAACACTGCAATCTCGTACCTATCGATTTTAAAAACAGTATAACCACTCTACTACTCAAGGTATACAGCAGGGGTCGGCAACCTTTCAGAAGTGGTGTGCCGAGTCTTCATTTATTCACTCTAATTTAAGGTTTCACGTGCCAGTAATACATTTTAACGTTTTTAGAAGGTCTCTTTCTATAAGTCTAATATATAACTAAACTATTGTTGTATGTAAAGTAAACAAGGTTTTTAAAATGTTTAAGAAGCTTCATTTAAAATTAAATTAAAATGCAGAGCCCCCCAGACCAGTGGCCAGGACCCGAGCGGTGTGAGTGCCGCTGAAAATCAGCTCACGTGCCTCCTTTGGCACAAGTGCCATAGGTTGCCTACCCCGGTATAGAGTATCCAGAATTACTCTGACACATCAAACTCCTTTTGCAAGAGGTATACACAGTCCACCAAATGGAGATGTCAGTCTCCATAAACTACAAGAGTTGTTTTACACTGCTCAAGTAAAAGACCACCTTCTGCAAGTCCATTTCCATGTAAGGGGTTTTAAACATTTATGAAAGAACATGAATATAATATTCCAATCTCTATGTACCCAAAGTTTACACATTTTGAATACAAATTTCTTTTGTGGTCCATATTCCTAATACCAGTGTGTAACAGTCCTGACATGAACAGCAACAGATCGAACACGTTGATTGTTCTTCAATGCATTACTAAAAATTATAGCAAGGTTCAATACAAGTTCAGTCAAGATACATTTCATACAGAACACACAGTACTTAATTACAACACATCTACGTTACTAAGGCAAATGAGCAATTGACTTAAACCAGAACAGTGGGTTCCCACATCTCTGAATAATCAGGCCACTTAGTTAGGCACCTATGTCCATATTTAAACACCTCCAACATGTAAATATTTACCTCAATTAATGTTAAAGAAAGAAAAGGTTTAGTTCATTGTAAAGCTCAAGGCATGTAGTACACACAGTTTAGCAACAATTATGAGGCAGCTTTAGGAGTCTGGGCACAATTGTTGTTTTGTGACTGACTATCAACTAGGTCATGTCTAGTATACCTAGTAAATGCACTCATTTAATTAATATGTTTATATGTATTTATTTAGTTTCATAAAAACATTAAGATGCTTTGGACAGTTAATTTCAAGGTGAGTACAAGTTCATGTGGTTTGTCATTCACCAACTTAAGTTTTTAATTTGCACCTATCACTGTAGTAACAAGTTTTTACCTAATACCACCTTATGACATGTATTACTGCTAGTCTCAGCACCTATTTTGGAGCTAGAAATATAAAGAGGGATCTTTGGAGCTAGAAATATAAAGAGGGAAAATCACTATCACCTTAGCTATGACATTCACCTCTGATTTAGTCAAGTCAGACTTCCTTGTTAGTAAAATTAAGAGCAGACTACTTATGCTCAAGGCAGAACCAATCCTACGAAGGCAGGTAATGTCTTCTCCACTGCAATTTCCTAAAGCTTTGAAACCATGAACACAGATCAACAGTACATTTCTGTATTAGTTTCCATGAAGATAACCTGCCTTTGCTAAAGAATCATGCTGTCTATCCCATGGAGATATGCCATGCCCAGGTTATTTGCTCTATTACCTCCCTATTGAAAGGCTAATAGAAACAAACCAACATCCTTTATCCTAGAACCCAAGGAGTTTAGTATTACTCATTGGCACCACTGTTAATTTTCCAAAACTGTTCCACTCATCATATTGATAATTACCACAGTCAATGTGTTAAAGCCAGCTCTTCCCAGCAGATGTCCTAAATCAGTGACATCAGTGAAGGGAGATACATGTGGTGAGAATCCTCCTTCTCTTTCCAGTTCTGCTAGCTGCAAAGAGCAGCGAAGTTCATACAGAGTTTCTCCTCCAAACATGGCACCAATAAATACTCCATCTGGCTTAAGGACTTGATGAATCTATAATACAGAAAATCTGCTTAATATTAAAGGTCTGCAAATGTTACTATCTGGTACAAAGTTCTTAAAAGTTTTCTTTTTGCCTGTACAGAAAGGATGAAGCACCAAGATCACTGAAACAATTGAGTATCTCCTCCCCTTACTTTCTAGCACTTGAAGAATCAGGGTTAAAGAAACAAGAAGCTTAAAGTTGGATGTTTTATTTCTGTTGGAGGTTCTACTTTTAGTTCATTTTATACAGGAAATATTAAAATACCTGGTAAGACTAGATCAAATAAATGAAAGTGTTTGTTGTAATCAATTCAATTTGCTGTCTGAGCTCAGCAGTAATCCGCATCTGTAAGATATCTTAGTTAAATTTCTTTATCACACACTATACCAAACATTCATTCAACACAATTTGTTTTTAAATTGCTGCAATAGCAGAATGCAACTGAGTGAAATTTAATATCATATGATGATTCAGGGCCCAGTCCAACTCCCACTGATTTAGAAAAGGCAAGGCAATTTTACTTTTAATTGACCGTTTTCAAGCAAATGTATCTGATTTTGTATGCTGAAACATAAGTAATTGTGCACACAAGATGGATCTTAAGTGTGTGCCTGGATTTCTGAGAAGAGTATCGGGTTCTATTAACACGAGGAGGTCCTGCCAAAGTTTTTAGTGGCATAACAGGCTATAAAATCTTCCATACTGAACCAAAGTCATCATTTTGCATTTGTGCCTCAGAGCAATTCCCTAGGAAACCAAGTACTACCAAATCGCATTAAATTCAAAACATGCCTATGCATAGGCAAGACTATTATATCTGCATGGCAAATTCTTAACAGACACAAGAACATCTGCAGCTATTTACTTGTGAACAGAAAATACAGTAGGACAGGTTATGTATTTTTGCCATACTTTTCCAGAGGTGTATTGTAAGTAGTTTGAATTTTAAGAGTTTAGGATAGAGAAGTAGACTTCCCTCACTTTCCAAAAGTGATTTTTGTTCTTGTGAATGAGTGACAAGTGGAGGAATTTGTGATAACAGTCTGTCCTTAGATCATGTAGTAGTATAACCATCTCTGATCCAGAGAAACCCCTAGGTTGAAAGAACATTTTAACACTCTAATTCTTTAACCCCTCTTGTGAGAGTGCCAACAAGCTTCATAAATATTTTGCTTAGCATAGAAAACTGTTCACTATGAATGGACAAATAAAATAAGTCAGGTAAACAGATAATCAGACTTATCAGATAGTAACAACTTGCAGTCACCACTTGCCTCAGATGAATTCCAACTAATGTCATTGAGGTAAAAAGTCTCTTGACTGATACCCTTTTTTTTAAATCATCCAGTTCTGATGAAACAGATAATTTATATAAAATACGTAAGTGATCTGACTTACAAAGTAATGTGCAATGCAAGATATTGGGGGAATGAGTAGAATTAAATCAGGTTATCAGCCAAGGTGTCTTATTCTGTGCTAATGTTGAGACATTTGATCAGCTAGTCAGCAGACAGCACCTTTCAGTAACTACTATCAAGTATATGTGGCATAAGTTTAAAAAGTTAGCTGCAAATCCATTACTTTAAGCCATTGGTCCAAAAGTTACATAGTAGGAAGTTAGTCATAAAGCACAAGCAGTTTTTAACTGAAGAAAATTCCTTTATATCTAGCTGCAATTTGAAAGAGATTCTAATGTAAGAAATACTTCTGCATGGAAAATTATTGCAATCTAAGAAAGTTGAATATAACATAACATGTTTTATCAACTGCTTTGAGACTGGAATGTGTGTACAAGTTATGTTATATGTTTGGTTATCACTCAGGAAGACACGTGTTCCACAGGTTAACCAAATGACAATCTTAACAAGGTATCAAAATCAATATGGATACATCAATTCACAACTGTTAATTTTGTCATCTCAGGTATTTAAACCTTTATCAATACTAAGTATGTGAAGAGTGGTGTCATTTCTTTTCTAGCTAATGTCTCAAAGTAGCAGAATTTGAGTCCTCTTAATGACAGAAAACAAAATGGGTGGACAGTATTAAAATCATATTTAATCAGACTTCTAGGGATATGACCAAAAATATTTCAACACAAACTGTCCTTACACATCTTAGAAATAAGCAAAAGAGGAAGGCAGTACATATGAGAAGTAACTGCAAACCAAAATTAGTTCTGATTACCGGTAACAGCAACAGTTTTTCTTACCTCTCTAAAAGCTCTAGGAAGGTCATTCACCCAATGCAAACTAAAATATAAAGTGTACATTTTATTAAGGTTTAAGTGGTGAATAAAATTTGAGTAAAGGCAAGTAGTTGTCACAGCAAAAAACACTTCAGAAGCCAAAGCAAAGAACTAATATCAACTCTTCCCCAACACAAGTTTTTAATGTAATTATACAAGTTGTCAAATATCTGCACAACAAATTTGATAGTATTCAAGAATGACTACATTCATATACAGTACTATCAAAGATCTTTAAGACTAGAAAATGCTTGACTTTAGAAATACCATTCAAATGCCATTGCCCAGTTAAACCCTTTATGTTCTTGGGCAAGAACATCACTATCCCCTTATCTGATTTTACAAACATTTAACTTTAGTCAAATGATTAATACAAACCTTAAACTGCTAACAACAAGATCAAATGTGTCTTCTTTGAAGGGAAGGAATTCTTCATCAGCTACAATACTGACAGTGGGGATTTCAGTTTCCATAGTATTTTTCTAAGTCAGGTTAGAATAAATACACAGAATTTCAAACTGCATTTGATGCTATATTTCTTTTGTTTCTCAGTATTGTGGAATTAAAACATGGCAGGCAGAAGTCAGATTGCTACTCACCAGAGCATTCTCTGCCATATCAACTTGAAAAAGTTTTTCAACTGTTTCCTGAAATAAGAAAAATCTGTCAAATATTTAGATTTATAAACCAACAAGAGGCAATCTCTCTGAACACTTTAGGTGTCTTACAAATATTTTAAATACAGTAAGTAAAAACAGACAACCTCAAAAATAAAAAAAAATCCACTATGCATTCTCCCCACACCTTCCCCTCCAACAATGTTTGCTTCTTCAGCGTCCCTCCTAAACAAGCCACACTGCCAAGCATATGTTAAGGTCAACAGATTTGTGCTATTTCAGACTGGGGTAAGGGCATAACACAAATTTAAAAAGCGCTTACAGAGTAAGCCTTATCAGAGCCCCCACCTCTTATTCTGAGATAGGTCCAGCTTGAGCACATCTGAAGATCTTATCCATGGCAGTATGGCATGGAGAAAAAGTCAGGTAGGAAGGTTTGATAGGTTAATACCAACACCTTCAACTTCACCCAAAAACCCACAGGAAACCAAGTGCAGATCATGGAGCACTGATTGATACACATTCAGGGCAAGAAACTCCATTTATCAAGGAGGTGGTGGGGGGTTCTGCACTAGCTTTAGTTTCTGAAGAGCCTTATGGTGCATCCCAATGTGTGCATTACATTAATCCAGCCTTCAGATAACCAGGAGATGCATTATGATGACAAAACCCATTAAGAAAATTATAGTAAAGTGCTGGAGAAGAGGTTAGTGTTGGGCATCATGCTACTGTCAGCATAAAGAAAATCCAGGAATTATAGTTTTAAAGTCATTACAGACTTAATTTACACTATGTGCAGCTTTGATACTGTACACAGTTTTAGAAATTTTTTTGCTTTAATCACTTTGTCTACTCCAGTCAATAAAGGTTAGTTTAATCTGCTACTTCAGAATCAGATGAATTAGCCTTAAAGCTTTTCTTTATGCCACTACACACTGGATGCATGTATGTTCTGTATACTATCACCAACTGAACTTATCTACTGAAAAGCACAATGTTGCCCCGGAAGAGTTATTATTTTAGAAAGACAAGGTAGGTGAGGTAATATCTTTTTTGAACCAATTTTTTTTGGTGGAAGGTGCAAGCTTTTAAGCTACCCAGAGCTCTTCTTCAGGTCTGGGCTCTGTGTAGCTCAAAAGCACGTACCTTCCACCAACAGAATTTGGGTCAATAAAAGATATTACCTCACCTACCTTGTGTCTCTCATATCCTGGGACCAACTTGGCAACAACAACACTGCAAACAACTGTGTAAAACAGTATTTTAAAGTATTTCATAAAAACAAAAGACTACCAAAAAGGAATAGATCCTCAGTTTATCTTATGTGCTAAAATTTAATTATGGTCTTACTGGTTACTTTCCAGTAACGAAGTCTAAATATGGAGGAGTGGGTGATAGGACTTTTCATCTTAAGAACACCAGTTCAAGTCTGACCCAACGTGCTATAAACTGTAAGTTACCATCTACTGATGATTCAGTGATCTGTGTGAAAGGAATCAGTAGTCTCAGTTCCGTTCATAATGGGAAGATGGTTCACATCACAGAACCACTATTGCAATTGGTCTCTTTGTTGGCAGTTTTAACTGAAGTGACAAAGACTGAACTATCTAGCCTCCTGGGCAGTGATTGGGGGGGAGGGGAGGCAAAGCATCAACTCCTCCCCTGAGGCCACCAGCATGGGCTGGTCTATCTCCCCTTCAGGACCCACAAACCCTGTAGGAATAGGCAGCCAGCATGAGTTCCCCACCTTCCTGGGGGTGGTGGGGCTTGGGCTTCAGCTCTGGCCTTGTGGCGGCAGGCTCCATCCCCCAGCTGCAGGGCTTCGGGCTCCAGCTCTGGACTCATCCCCCGACACGTTGCCCCTGGCACCTGCTGCCTCCTCCAGTCCCCAGCCATGCAGCAGAACCCCAGGCTCCTGCCCTGGGCTCACCCCCCCCCCATCGCCCCTGGGCCCCCTACCCACCTCCCCAACCAGGGCTTAATTTGTTCTCCTCTTGCCAGGGCTGAGTAACTCTGCCATGAAAAGTGATATTGTTAATATCACTTTTCACAGACTCCCAACTAGCTAGCAAGTCTGCTGTGAAAAATAATATTAACAAAAAGACAAACATCATTTTTCACAATAGCAGACTTACTAGCTAGCAATTCTTAACACAACAAAAAATAACACCCACCAAAAAAGGCAAAGCATGCAAAGCACCTTATTTGTGTTTCTATTCTGTTTAAGTCCAGTAAAGAATAGAGACAACTGTACATTATTTTTAATTGTTGAGACTGCAAAAAACACACACAAAAAAACCCCCTACATAAATAAATTACAGTGATTTGGACATGTGTATGTGCATATTTATTTGTTTTTCCTAAAGTTAATTATTTTAGGAAAAATTATCAGAGTGGGCAGCAGCAAGAGTTGGTTGCTGCACTCTGAGGCCACCCAAAAATTTGTTGTGAGAACCCCTGGTCTAGTGTACATCTTTCATGGCAATACATTTTAGAGGTGCGGGTGGGAGAATTACACCTCTAAAAACTGACTTAAAAATTAAGAAGCAACAAGTTACACACGAGATTTCGAAGAATCTCTAAGTTTCATTTGTGAACAGCACAGCATTACAAGAATTTGTACTATTTTTAGACACAAGCATAAACATACAGTACCTTGTTGAGATACTGAGCTATGTAGCCACTTCCACAACCAACATCCAACGCAAGAGAGAACGTTCTAAGCAAAAGAATTGTAAATTCCTTAGCATGCAAGTAAAACTACTATATTTCATAAATTTATGAAATTCCAAATATCTTTTCTGACTAAATAGGATTTCAATTAATGTCAATATAAACAGCTTAAAGTCATTTTCCTTTGGTGTATATTGCCCATATTTCCTTTAAAGGCACTTGATGCATGTAACTTGAGGGCTATTTTCCCCATTTATGACTTCACGTGTGTTTTCTTGCCATAATAATTCTAGAAAATAAAAATATACAACTTCATTATATGTTCTATTTACATAAAAGTTACGTTAAGTCTTTAACTTTAATTCAAGTTTCTATAGAATAAAACACTGGCTTCCAAAATAAGTGAATGTTTGAGAAGGATAGTAAGGACATCTTACACAATTTTTAAAATCTACTTTCTCACGTAACAGTGGCAAGCTTCTCCTACCAACGGCAAGAGTATAAGCCATAAACATCTGCAGAACTAAAACTTGTGAACCAGTGTAATTCCATGTAGTGCTGACTTCCTGACTTGGCAGACATATAGTTGCACTGCCTCTGCTGCTGCTGCTCACAGCTTTGTGATACAGCAGCAAAGCACTATTTACAAGATGTTCAGTTTAACTGCTACTACAGTAGAATCTCAGCTTTATGAACATCTTGGGAATGGAGGCTGTTCGTAACTCTGAACAAAACATTATGGCTGTTCTTTCAAATGTTTACAACTGAACATTTACTTAATACAGCTTTGAAAGTTAACTACGCAGAAGAAAAATGCTGCTTTTAACATCTTAATTTAAATGAAAAGCATAGAAACAGTTTTCTTGCCTTGTCAAATCTTTTTAAAAAAGTTTTAGTAGTTTACATTTAGCACAGTACTGTACTGCCCCACTCACTTTGCAGCAAGCTCCTCTTTTTCTCCTGCCAGCTGAACAGGGATGAAAGGAGGATAGCGGGGGGAGAACTTCACATTCAGACATCTAATAGCTACAGACTGAAACAAAAGACTGGGCCCCCTATATAGCATTCAGAGACAGCACTCTGATAGCGATCCCACCAACCTTCCCACTCCCACTTTGTGTGTGGGGCAGGGAGGAGGGCACACACGCAGCAAGGGGAGACTAGGCCAATAACTAGGACGTTGCCCCTGGACCTTGCTCAGCTTCTCCTCAGCTTCTCTAATAACCTGTGGACAATGGGAGTCTCGTAAGTTTGCCAGCTCTGATATTATGTAAATTCTGAAATACCTGAGAACTGAATTTTTATTAAAGGGACACTATAAATCTAACTTCTGTTTGAAAGTGTTTTAACACAAACAAGACCTACAATTACTGTAACTGAAAGATCAGAGGGAAAATATTTCTTTCTTTCTTTTTTTTTTTTTTTAAACTTTGTACATTTGACAGTATTTGATCTATAGTCAGCTTCACAGTTTTTCCTGAATATTCAACTCCTTTACTTTCCCCAAATATGGGCCTTACACAACACAAGAGTAGGAAAAAAGAAAACATAAGAAAATGTGGTGATTGAACCACAAAAATTGGAAAGGGGACTCAGACAGATATAGTACTAGAATCTACTTTAATTCATACTTTTAACTGGGTAGATTCCAGAGTCAACAGATACTGGATATCTCTTGCTCAAAATTATTAACTTACCTGGTTATGTCAAATACCCGGTCTGCTACTCTACCACCAACCTAGAGAATTGCAAGAGATTAAGATACAGGCATTATAAATAAGAATTAACCATCAGCTACCCATCCCTGTTCTCCCTGAGAGTAGAAAGTTCTTTGTAAGCAGTGCAGGGTGGGGACAAAGAGGGAGGGGCTGTTAGAGGGTCAAACCACAGAATCCTGGGCCAGGTCTACACTAAAAGTTGTCCCAGTGAAGCTCACACTTTTTTTCAGGACAGCGTTGCATGCATCCACACTTAATTTTGTTACCTACCAGCAGAACCCTCCACTTCTTCTGGCATAGTTTTGCTCCTTTTCAGGAGCAAAGCACCCTGCTTGTATAGTTCTATACAAGCACAGTAGCAATGTGGACATGCACAAACCTATACCACCATAAGCAGTACACCTGCAATCCCACAACACAATATTCCCTTCAGGAGCAACCTGTCTGGTAGCACTTTCAGACTGTGCTGCTCAGGAGTCAAAGCCACCAGAAGTCTATCTCACATTATGGCACTCTCATGGGAACAAGACTATTGGCAGTAACTTGGCAAAGAAGATAGCAAAACTCATTCTCCAGGCAGGAGTCTCAGGGCACGTCTTCACTAGCAACAGCAGCGCTTTCACGTGGCTTGTGTAGTCGCGGCATAGTGCTGGGAGAGACCTCTCCCAGTGCTGTAAAAACAACTCACCTCCACAAGAGGAATCGCTCCGAGCGCTGGTGCACTCTCTACACTGGCATTTTCCAGCGCTGAAACTTGCAGTGCTCGGGGGGTGTTTTTTCTCACCCCTGAGTGAGAAAGTTGCAGCGCTGTAAAGTTCCAGTGTAGACAAGCCCTTAGTGCCTTGCAAAAGGGGAAGGGGCTGAGGAAGGAGAACAGAAGGTGAAGGAAAATAAGTTTTGGAGTCACCTGCCTGACCTGTGCCTTTTATGAACTGGGTGCTTTACCTATCAGGGACCCTACCACCTCCACTGTAACCACTGTGGACACTGCATCCTGAAGAGAAGGAACCCCACACTCTAAAGAAGAGAAACAGGCTTCTCCCCTCCACCCCAGCCAGCAGACAAGGAAGAGGTTTCAGCATGGGCCAGAAAGGGGATAACTAGGGGGAGTACAGCCAGGATCTGTTCAGTACCCAGCCAGACCCTGAACACCTTACACTGACACCCTTTACCTCTGGAGGAGGGAGATGCATGTGATCGTTAATACTGTACTCCACTGTATAAACCACATTGTAGATGGATGCACCCTAACCCTTTGTCAAGTGAGTGTTGCATGTTCGCAAAAGCCTGAAAGAGCTGAAGTGGCATCTGCCTATATATCCTTTCCTCCTGTACAGCCACAAACCACATTTTCATTACTCCTTTCCCCAGCTATCCATTTTTACAGGGCTGGTCTACACCCAGCCGCTAGTTCGGCGGCTGGGGATCGAAGTTCTGGGTTCGACTTATTGCGTCTGGTCTGGACGCGATAAGTCGAACCAGGAAGTGCTCGCCCTCGACTGCGGTACTCCAGCTCGGCAAGAGGAGTACTGTGGAGTCGACGGGGGAGCCTGCCTGCCGCGTGTGGACCGCGTCTGAACCGCGGTAAGTTCGAACTAAGGTATGTCGACTTCAGCTACGTTATTCACGTAGCTGAAGTTGCGTACCTTAGTTCGACTTGGGGGGTTAGCGTAGACCAGGCCACAGTTACATGCTCAGGGAAATGGTTGCACATTCTCAATGCACCCCAATTATAAACCCAAATTAGCACCCACCTTTTACTCCTCTTCCCCACCCTCTCGAAATGGGAGACAAGCACATGAGAGGAGAAGGGGGTTTGTTAAAAAAACACGTTTGTATGGCGCGGGTCCCACCAGCAGTGCAAGGCCACGCTGGTAGCGGAACGAAGGAGACAGTATGGACACCACGTTATTGCATGCAGGTGACGTACATGTGCTTTGTTATGTGTATGACGCTGCGGGAGCCGTTTGGCTGGTGACAGACACACAACATTGACTGGCACCGCTGTGAGTGCGGAGACCCCCCCGCAGCAGGGGCGTCACCTCCTCCTCGCCCTGCCCCTTGCCGGGCCGAGGGGATGGCGGCGGGTCTCCGACGGGACCCAGGGGCGGGAGGAGTCACGGTCCCATCTTCCCTCCCTGGCCGCAGAGCCCCGCAGGGCGGGGGAGCTGCTCCCCGCCCCTCTGTGCTCCGGAACCGGCGGCGACCGAGGTCCCACCTCCGCTCTGGGTCCCGCCGTGAGGGGACAGCGCGGATCCGGGGGGGGGGGGGGGTGTCTCACCTCCTCCCTCAGGTAATCGTACTTGGCGGGCTCGGGCTGCAGCGCCGCCCAGTTCTTCTGCTTCCGCTTCAGCTGTCGGTCAAAGGGGCTGCGGGCCCCGGAGCCTGGCGAGGCGGCGGCGGCTTCCCCGGACGCCGCCCAGAAGCGACGGCACCAGCAGCCCGAGCTGGCCCGCAGGAGAAGGGAGCCGGGCCCCCGGAGAAGGGCGGCGGCCCTCATGAGGGGGCAGGCAAAGGGTACTCGCTCCCGCGGGGACAAAGTCTCCGTCCGACCAGGAGGCACTGCGCATGCGCTGAGCTCCCCCACCCCTGCCGCGGCAGGCCTGCCAGGGGCCAATCGTTCCGCCCCTACCACGCACAAGCGTCGCCTCTGCCGAGAGCGTGAGCGAGAGACAGCTGCGCATGCGTACATGCTCCATTCCAGAGAAGCTCACGGTCGGGTATTTGTCCTGTCTGAGTCTCCGTCGTGCAAGGGCACGTTTAGTGGCAGTTAGGCGGCGCGCGCGAGAGAAGTGGCATTGGGCAAGCGGCAGCAGGTGAGTGAAGTTAGTAGGGCCGAGCTGTTAGTCGGGAGCGCGTGGTCCCCAGGGGATATGTCTTCTCCCCCCCCCCCCCCCCCCGCGGTCGCGTGGCCTTGGGGCGGGCTGAGGAGACGCTAGGTTGAATCCGTTCGGGGAAGGCCCTGTGGTCAGCTGAGGGAGGCGGGGGCATTGCCCGCCCGGGCCACGCCGCGAACCTGCGGGCCGGGCTCGCGTGCGGGAGTGGCGTGTCCAGCCGCCGCTGCGGGCCCGGCCGCGGCCCAGACCTGCTGGCTGGGCAAAACCTCGGCCAGGCTCGGGGAGCGGTTTGTTTAACCGCACCCGGGAAGTGACTCGCGATCGAAGTGACCCCCCTCCCCCCCACCCCCCCCGATGCTGCGCCGGCTGAAGTCGCGCTGCCCTGGGCGGAGATCACCGCGCGGTTTCAGGCAGGCCAGTCTGATGGATGAGAGCAGGGAGCCGGGACACGTGATTGCAAAGACAAGGTGCGTGAGGTAATATCTTCTATTGGACCAATCTCTGTTAGTGAGAGAGACCTGAAGAAGAGCTCTGCAGAGCTCCGTAACTCGTCTCTCACCAACAGAAGTTGGTCCAATAAAAGAGATTCCCTCATCTTTTTGCGGATACAGACTAACACGGCTGCTACTCTGAAACCTCATCCATTGTGTCTCTAATATCCTGGGGCAAACACGGCGGCAACAACAGGGCAAATAGTAAGATTATGCAGCTGTTCAGCATTAGCGCTGGGCTTGTTCGTGGTTCCAGACTTCTTAATAGTCCGTTTCCTGCAGTGTGTGTGGGAATCCAGGGCTGGTGGTGAACCACTAGGAGAAAGGGTAGCTGCTAAAGGTGCTAGGGTACTTCTCACAAATCTTCATTCATTGGTTAGGGAAGTATTTTGATACCAGTGTTCCTCAGTATAATTTGGTTACTCATTGTCATTCTCCTCACAGTCAGAGCGAGCTATAAGAGGAATTATAGAAGGAAGCTGGTGAAAGAGGATAATTATAAATTCTTAATTCTAGAACTAGATACTTACTGTGCTAAGGGAGTGCCCCCATTCTAACTACAGAACATGTCTTGGTAAAGTCAAGTAAGCAGAATAGCGGTTATTTACCTCAAAGTGCTTACTGTACACAAACATTATTTTCTTTTTAAAATGTGCTGATAAGCAATTTACTTAGCATATGTTAAAAAAAAAGAAGACTCGGGTTCTCATCTCTAAAAATAATAAATTCAAACCTAAATAGTAAGAAAACAAAAATATTACTGCAAAAGCACAAAATTTGGCATGATGATTTGAACAGACATAGAACCTGAAACTACTTTTTACTCTTTTATTATTATTATTATTATTTTGAATTGAGGTCTTTTTAAATAGGAATTTTTTTCCTCTCCTCCAGTCTTGCTTCATTCCTTCCTGACATCCAAAAAATATAGAGGTCAGTAAATATTGCGTGTTCTGTTACCTTTAACACAACATGTATATAACTTATTTTAATAATATGCATTAAAGTAGGATTTAATTTTGTTAACATTTATATTAAGCAACAAATGGTTTATTGGTCTGTGTGTATTTTTACATTTTAGGTTTATCAAGTTCTGATACAAAATTGTCAAAAATGGCATCTAAGAAGGAACTGACTAGCGATCAGCGGTTTAGCCATGTTACAAAGGACCCTAGGTTTTGGGAAATGCCAGAAAAAGACCGCAAAATCAAGATTGACAAAAGATTTCGGGCTATGTTTCATGACAAGAAGTTTAAGTTGAAATATACTATTGATAAAAGAGGCCGCCCTATTAACCACAGCTCTACAGAGGATCTGAAACGGTTTTATGATCTTTCAGATTCAGACTCTGATCTTTCAGGAGTTGACACCAAAGTATTTGCTGGAAAGAAAATGAAGAAAAAAAAGTCAAAATCGAAAGGAGGAATAGACTCTGGGAAACTGCTTGACAAACCTACTGAAGGGGAAAGCAAAATAGTTAATCAGGAAATGGGCCACAAATGTGGAGCTCCATTGAAATCTGATGACTCCCAGAATGGACAGAAAAGCATCACAAGGATTGCCAGCTCACGTAGCTCAAAGTTGAAAAAGGACTGTAAGAAAATTAATGTAGAAATTGATCCTACACAGGATGATAAAGGTCTTGTATGGAAAGGGAAAAATAAACAAATTATAGTGAGCTCAGATTCATCTCTAAGCAAACAAGAGACTTCAAAAGCAAGTAGTACTAAATCAGTCAAGGCTCCCAAAACAAAGTTTTCTTTAGAGGAAAAGAAAACTGAATCAGGTTTGTTAAATTTAAGGAACATGTTATCTTTTTTTAAAAGTATGTATTTGTCTTTTGCAAGGTCAGACAAAGTGGGTGAGGACATCTTATTGGACCAACTTGAAAGATCAGTCATTTAAACAATTGATCTAGCCTTTTCTGCTTTTAAATAACTCTTCTATATGTGCAATTTCATCTTATTGGGAGAGACTAATTTTTAAACAAGGCCAGTGGTAAAGCTGTTTCACATTTGTTAAGACAGTTTGAAAGAATAAAATGGTAAAGACATCTATCAATACATTCACCAAGGGAATTAGGAAGAAAGTTAAGGCCTGATCCTGCAAACAAAAATTGCTTTTAGCATGTGAGCAACTTTGATCAGTATTCCTATGTGTTCACAGTTTTAAGCCCTTACTTTGGGAAGAATGCTGTTTCAAAAGAGTACTGGTATAGATTATTATTTCATTGCACTAAGAAAGGGGAAAAGCATACTTTAAAAAAAATATAGAAAATGTGTATGTTTCTATAGTGTACTTAGTATTGTCAGAATCATTTTTAATTGCTGCAATCTTATTTCAGAACTTGAAATTGATGATGCAGTTTTGGTGTAATGTCCTGTGTATAAATACGTGTGTTCTCTTATTTAGGATTAAAACTATCCTGATGTTGAGACTTGAGGAAGGAAAAATTTAAAATATTCAAAGCATTTTGGAACAAATTGTATATTTGGTACTAAATAGTAAAGCAGTTAAATGCTTCTTGATTCAAAAGTCTGAGATTGAAGATGTGATATGCTTTTAAATTTTTTGGCAAAAAACATACTAGAATGAAATAACGTTCATACTGTTACTAGAAAGGATGAGTGGGCAGGACTGTTGATTTTCACGTGTTCAAACTTTGAATTATAATTGTCTTAATGAAGTAGCAATATGTTGTAACATCTCTGTAGCCACCAAAGATTGTGGTTGTCACTAGGGTGACCAGACCTCCCAATAAAAGTGGGACCGTCTCGATATTTGGGTGGCTGTCCCGATATTTCACTCCGCTGGCAGCACTCACCTTTTTTTTTTTTTTTTCTCTTCCCGCGGGAAAACCCCCCCCCCCCCCCCCATGTCCCGATATTTTCTTCATCTCATCTGGTCACCCTAGTTGTCGCTATGTGCACCCTGTAGCCATGTTGCTTTGTAGTTGTAGCAGGATAGAATTCGATTCTTCTGCTTCAGAAGCACAGATGCCCACCCATCACTTGAGTTAAGGGAGAATCTCCTTTAGGAGTTGTCAATGCTGATTCCCCACTCTGGCACTTTGAGTGCAAAAGGTGGGGGCCTGCAAGGATTTATTAAATTCCCAAGGTCACAGCTTCTCTCTGACCTTGGATGGGTAGATGCTGCCACCACCCAAGTGCAAAAAAAACAACCACCTCTTTTGAGAACCCAGGAAGGAGGAACACTTGGGAATTCCTTCCTGTGAGGTACCCTCAAGCCCTTTCATCCCCCCTTCCCGGGAAGAGCTGAGAAAGAAAGCAAAGGAAATCAACTGTTGCCACCAGTTAATTAAACAACATATGCACAAACCTTGTAGGGACACACAAATCCAATTCTGTCAAAAGCAACAAAGAGTCCTGTGGCACCTTAAAGACTAACAGATGTATTGGAGCATAAGCTTTCGTGGGTGAATACCCACTTCGTCAGACGCATGTAATGGAAATTTCCAGAGGCAGGTATAAATATACAGGCAAGAATCAGTCTGGAGATAAGGAGGTTTGTTCAATCAGGGAGAATGAAGCCCTCTTCAATCCAATCCTGTTCTTAAAAAAGGTAAATTTTATTAAACCCAAAAAGAAAGGAAATACATTTGGAACTTAGGCTTTTTGCTAGACCTTAAAAGAAACAATTACAAAAATTAAGCATCAAGATAGCTCTCTTGAGGTTCAGCTTAAAGGTTACAAGCAAAACAAAAGCATCTGGGGTTAGCACAGAGGAGTCCACAAGGCAATAAGAAATAAAAGAAATAACCCTAATCACATCTTCCTAGACATTCCCTGATGACTTACATATTTGGGGTTTCAGATAAGTAGGGTTGAGGGTATGATTTGATGCTTTTTCATACCTGGTTTTAAAGCTTCTCACAGCATAACTGCTGCCCTGCTCCCCTCTTTCCCGGAGAACAACAACAGACACAAAGGGAAAGCTTTTTTCCCAATTTTAAAAAGTTCTAGTCCTCCCATTGGCTCTTTTGGTCAGGTGCCCACTCACTTCCCTTTACCTGTGGACTTGTTAACCGTTTATAGGTAAAGCAAGGAGAGAACAGTTACGGTGTTTTATAGCTAACTGGCTGTCTGGGTGTCCATAAAAGGGAGCTCCCTCTTCCCCCTCCCTCCCCCCCCCCCCATTTATCACAGGAGTACTGGGTCTTTGAGACACTGTTCAGAAATTCTGATTCTGTTCAGATGAGGAAAGATACAACTACATCTCAGCTAGTTTAGTACAGAATCTCAGAATCCTGTTGTATCATAACTTTATCATAATTTTTGTGATGCTCCCCAGAGATATCTGGGGTCCTGAACCATCTCACCATCACCTGCCTTTGTCTATGCCTGCTGTGGATCAACTCCCTGAGTCCACCAGCCTCTTGCAACACAAGCACTGCCTTCTAGGCCTCTGCAGGCTGCATCCTCTCTGTGTGGGTTGAGATAGTACACATTAAGTCCCAAGTCCTCGGGGTGTTCCCTGCAACATCTAGCTTCTTATCTACAGAACACTCACAGAATTACCAGGCATAGACAATTTAAGACACTGTGACGTTCTTTGGTGAACCAGAATATACATACCAGAATCAGGAGATTTCTGCAGCCCCTTGTCCGTTGCCATTAAGAGCTTCTTGGGTCACAATATTTCTGTTTAATTCAGTGTTCAGATTTAATTAATTGGAGTGTTGAAATCCAAGTAACTCCATCTGTAATGACTCAGTCTTTTGGGGTATTCTTTTCCCCTTTTGTCTGATGTAATCTCTCCAGCTGTCATAGATTTTATATAAAATAATACAGCTATATAAAAATATATTTTAAAAAAAGAAACAATCATAACATAGTAATAACTTAGACTGTAAGCTTCTTGCAACAGGAACCAAGTTATCATTTTCTACATAAAGCACCATTCACACTTATGGAACAGCATACACATATAAATAATGTTAAATCTGATATTTACCTTTTCAGTGAATAAAGCTGCTATTGCATATGAATAAAGTAACATCAGCAAAAGCCAGTTAGATGAAATTTCTAAAAATGAATACTATTTTGATTATGCAGAATCCAAAGATGATGGAGAAACAGGAGAGGAAGAGGAGTCAGAAGATGACGGAGAAACAGGAGAGGAAGAGGAGTCGGAAGATGACGGAGAAACAGGAGAGGAAGATAGTGATGATGATTCAGAAGAAGATGAAAGTGACAGTGGGCCTGATCTGGCTAGGGGGAAAGGAAATATTGAAACCAGTTCTGAAGATGAAGAGGAAGATGATATGTCTGAAATATTTCCAAAGGAGCCAGAGATCGAGCATGCCTGGAGAGAACTGCATACAGATGCTCCCCGTGCAGATGAGGTAACATTTTGGAATAGTCAGTGATAGTATAGTATACAGAATAGACTAGAGGATATTTCTGTGAGTGGAAAAATTGTTATGAAATGACTGTAACAGATCAATCGAATAGAGTGGCAACATTTTTGTAGCTAATTACTAGGGCTATCAAGCAATTAAATTAATTGCGATTAATCGCACTGTTAATAGAATGCCATTTATTTAAATATTTTGGGTGTGTACTACATTTTCAAATACATTGATTTAAATTACAACACAGAATACAAAGTGTATAGTGCTCACTTTATATGACTATTTTTTATTACAAATATTTGTACTGTAAAAAAAAAAAAAGGTATTTCAGTTCACCTCATACAAATACGATAGTGCAATCTCTTTATCATGAAAGTGCAACTTACAAATGTAGGGTTTTTTTGGATACATAACTGCACTTGTATGAGGTGAATTGAAAAATACTATTTCTTTTGTTTATAATTTTTACAGTGCAAATATTTGTAATAAAAATAAGAAGTGAGCACTGTACACTTTGTATTCTGTGTTGTAATTGAAATCAATATATTTGAAAATGTAGACAAACATCCAAAAATATTTAATAAATTTCAGTTGGCATTCTATTGCTTAACAGTGTGATTAAAAGTGCAATTCATTGCGATAAATTTTTTTGAGTTAATCGCATGAGTTA
This sequence comes from Terrapene triunguis, assembly GCF_002925995.2. Taxonomy (NCBI): domain Eukaryota; kingdom Metazoa; phylum Chordata; order Testudines; family Emydidae; genus Terrapene; species Terrapene triunguis. The sequence continues at coordinate 10,855,764 of NW_020664483.1, read as the reverse complement.
ACTGCGATTAATCAACAGCCCTATTTATTATTTATACTATTTAGTATGTCTCCTTTAGAGGAGCCTTGTCTTATTGAAGGGGTAAGATTTTTTTTATCTCAAAAAATCAGTATTCTAGAGATGAGAGGGGTGTGAGTTGCGCAGGAGAAGGGTGAATTCTTGATGCTGCTCCTGTTGTATTGGGTTTCTGAGCTTACCAGGCTTGCCTCCTGTCCAAAGAGGAAGAGAGTTTGATCTTAGAAATCTGCATTCGGGGGTAAGCAATGACTTGTGCAGGAGGAGTGTCTGGGAGGACAGGGGGTTACAGCGGTGGGGGAGCAGGCAATGACTTGTGCAGGAGGAGGGTGAGGGAGGTATCTTGCTGCTGCCTCTGGAAGCGTGGTTTCTGGTACTGAACTTGCTAGGCTCTCCTTAATGAGTGAGGCGGGCTCCTTTCAGCTGAGCGCACCTCGTTTGCAAGGGTGAGTGGATTTTACCTCAGGGACTGGGCATGCAGCAGGGGAGGAGAGGCTGATGCTGGGAGGCTGAACTTGCCAGGCCCCTGCTCTCTATGGGGTGCCCCTCGAGTGAGGGGCTGGTCAGGGGCATTGGGGCACGGTGTGGTGGTGGGGTCAGTCCCCGGAGCGAGGGGCATGCCAAGGGTGGTGCAGGGTCAGTCCCCGGAGCGAGGGGCATGCCAAGGGTGGGATCAGTTCCCAGACTGAGGGGCCAGCGGAGGCATTGGAGCATGGTGTGGGACTGTGTGTGTGTGTGTGTGTGTTGGTCTCCAGAGTGAGGGGACGGCCACAGAGGGTTGGTCCCCTGAGCAAGGGGGCGGCCAGGGGCATTGGGGCATGGTACGGGGCTGGGGGGGGAGGCACTGGGGTATGGCAGGGTCAGGATCCCTACCTCTCTGCCAGAGCTGGGATAGGAGCCACTTTCCTCTTCTCTCCCCTCCCTGCTGTCCGGAGGCGGATTGGGTTACTGCGCCTGACCAGACACTGTCAGGTCCATCCACAGCTGATGCCTCCCTCCCTGCCCAGATGCATGTGATTAACACCATTAAAAGAATTAACAAGTTAATTTTGTTTTCAGTTAATCACAGGCATTAACTGAGATTAATCGACAGCCCTACTAATTACTTATTAGTTTGTAGTATTCCTTTGCTTGAAACAATTACACGTTGGCTGCCTATAAGTGAGCAATTTAGTGCTAATGCGAGATGCATCAGTTCAGTTAATTTCTGCATCTCTCGATGATAGTGCTCTTGGTCCTTTGCTGGAAGGAGGGTTTCCTGTTGTTCGATTATGACCTCTGAAACTTATTTCAACAGAGTTTAAAACTCTGTTCACCATTAGTGTGCTGGAAGCTTTCTCTGGTAAGTGTTGGGAGGCCTTCTCTAGGCCAGTGGTTCTCAACTATGGGTACATGTACTCCTGTGGGTACACAGAGGTCTTCCAGTGGGTACATCAACTCATCCAGGTATTTGCCTAGTTTTCATAAAAAGTATTAGTGAGGTCAGTACAAACTAAAATTTCATACCGACAATGATTTGTTTATACTGCTCGATATACTATACACTGAAATATTTATATTCCAATTGATTTATTTTATAATTATATGGTAAAAATTAGAAAGTAAGTAATTTTTCAATAACAGTGTGCTGTGACACTTTTGTATTTTTATGTCTGATTGTGTACGCAAGTAGTTTTTAAGAGAGGTGTAATTTGGGGGTATGTGAGACAAATCAGACTCCTGAAAGGGGTATAGTAGTCTGGAAAGGTTGAGAGCCACTGTTCTAGGCCATTTATCAGATTTTAAGGTTTTATTTTTTAAAAAGTTATTGTTCCAAAGGCAACCTTTCAAATTTGTTTTGTAATGTTGTCTGTCATCAAATGCAGACAGACATCCCTGGTGCCTCTGCGGCTAATCAAACTCAAAGTCATGCTTTCTGTAATGGTGCTGAAAATAATGTTGTCCCTTCTGCGCTAGCAGTTAAACTTTTTTCCAACATTACTTCAGGGGGACCTGTTGCTGTCAACTCTTGTCAGGAAGGAATCTATAGAGCACATTTTATGTTTGAAAAATAGTAAAGCCCGTTTATTGAACGTTTCTGTTTGCTGTGTAGTCACTGCTTAAGAACCATGGAAGCGTCAGTGATATCAAGTGTTGTGGGAGATGTCATTCTCATGTTGTTCTCTAAAGTTCAACACAGTGTGACTTCATCAAAGGATAGTAACTGGAAAATAAGATGTTTCCTCTCAGCAATCAGCACCCAAAATCTTATTACAATTAATATATTTTTGCCTTCTTCCTCAATGTAGATAACAAGTAGATTGGCAGTTTGCAACATGGACTGGGATAGGCTGAAGGCTAAAGACCTACTGGCTTTGCTTAATTCTTTCATACCCAAAGGGGGTGTTATATTTTCTGTAAAGGTAAGAACTATTTGAAAATAAAGATAAAAGCGTATTTTGATTCCAGCAAGTTGCTTTTCTTCCCCATTCCTCCTGCTGACTTCCTTTCCCCCCGCCCCATTCAATTGATTTGTATTGGTCCTTTATAAAATAAATGTAGGCTATAGCTCCACACTCTCCCTTCCATTGATGGGTATTCGTGTGGGGATGATAAACTGACACAGCTTAATTTGTGTATGTGACATTGGTCTCAGTCCTGTTCCCATTGAATTTTATGGCAACACTTCCATTGACGCTAAAAGGAATAGAATCAAGTCCTATGTGCAAAAGCAGCATAAAGTTTAAATGCTTAATTTCCCTTAGTTCATACAGTAGATTCTCTAAAATTCTATCCTGTGTTATAGGTGAGGCTGGTAGCACCATCTAAAATCTTGGCTGCCCAGTGCTTCCCATTATAAGACCCTGTTTTCAGTTACAGTACTTGTAACTTTGCCAAACTTAATCCATTTGAGTTGAAATTTTTTATGCTGGGTGTCTGCCTCAGGCTGACCTTTTTTGGAAAATTTCAGCCAAAATGGTTTGGCCATTTCTGAGAATGAGGCTAGGCAAAAATATATTTTGACCTTGTTAAAAAGAACAAAGTGTAGGTTCTGTGGGGGCGGGGAATGTGATCGTATAATTAGACAATCCCAATGCATATACACAGGCAACCTTAATTTTGGCATTTCCTAACTTTTGAGTGCTTGACTTTGCAACCTTTTAATGTAGTTTTGTATGTAATATACAGAAACAGAGCTGTATTGTCACTAAATGAGTAATTTATACTACAAAAACTGTGTGTGTGTATGTATGTGTATATATATGTATGTATAAAATGCACTGTAGCTCTAACTTCGCATTTTAAGTAAGCTACAAACCTAGTTCACCTGAAAATGCACAGCCAGGGTGGATGTGCAAATTTTTCTCCCAATTCTAGTTATAGATTTCTTATGAGGGAAATAGTATTTCAGCAACATCACCAGTATTTATAACTAACCCAGTAACTCTGTTCAGGCTTTTTACGGTGAAATAGTGTATTGTTTTCTGATACATAGGAATAGTGTCTCTGGCACTCAAGCTACTGCTAAAAATAAATGTTCTTTGTCCCAAACTTTCAATTACAATTGAATTGATTCCATTTTTTCAAAACACAATTACTCATGTAACATTGCATTGACTAGTCATTGCGTAAAGATATTTTTTCATAACCATGAAATCTATTAAGTTACCCTGGACCAGAAGATTGATGTTACAAAGATGTGTGAGTGAAATAGCTACAGTGTTTAAAGATTGTTTTCATCTGAGCATTTACTACATAAAATCCATTACATGAATTCCTCTTGAGGAGTATTTCTCTACATACAAGAGTAGAAATATATATAATAAGAGGTTGGATTTAGAGAGCTGAAAGTTAGGTGGTCTGAGCAGCTTTGGTCTTCTGTATTTTGTTTGGTTTTGTGATAGTGTAAGGGTTGTTTGTGCTCTTTGTTCAAGGGTTTTTACACTCTCTCTACCAAATGCATTTGTTTGCTACCAAAAGAATTGGCAAAGTTCTACTATTCTTTACATAATAAATTGAATGAGATAAATTAACTGGGCACTTGATGCTCTCTCATATAAACGTCCCATAATCTAAGTACTCTTCTGTCTGTCTTTTTGTTCCTACTGAGTACTGTAAATGATGGATTATAGAGAAGTATCTTTCTAATTTTTTTTTAGCTTGATTACTTTGTATTCTGTTCCACTGCTTCTATTGTTTAGTCAGTTTCCCCTTTTTTGTATGAGTCTTTAACACATTGGAAAAAAAAAAGAGTGTAAAACAAATATGACTCGAATCCTACAACTTGAGCTGCATAGTTAGACCCCTGAACCTGAGTGGAGTCCAATCAATTTCTGTGTAAGGTTCTGTGGAAGAGTATAAAGTTTTGCCTGAATGGATCAGCTCTCAGGATCAGGGCCTTAGACAGTATAACTGCAAAAAGTGGCAGGGAAATTGAGCTCAAGTATAGTAATTAAAGTGTTTCATTGTTCATTTTTCTTTTTTGGCAATTGATTCCAAATTGATTGTGTCACTTTAATTATTTCAGCGCTGAACATTAATTCTATAATCGCAAGTTAATATTGTTTTTATGTATTTGTACATCAATTTAATTTGAACGCAGTTATATGGTTGCGTACCTTTTTTTCCTACATGTAGTCATATTGAAGTCACTGAAACTATTTGTATGCTTAATTTTTAAGCACATGTGTAAGTGTTTTCAGGATGGGATCTTTTTATGTTGTTTTCTCACTGGGGGAAAAAAAAAGTGATGCTCAGAACTCCTGGCTTGATAGATTTTTTTTTTTTTTTTTGCTTTACACTTCACCTTTTCAATTTGCTTTTAAGCTTTGTTTGTTTGGTATATTTGTAGATTTATCCTTCAGAGTTTGGAAAGCAGAGATTGAAAGAGGAGGAGCTGCAAGGACCTGTAGAACTATTAAGTCTTCCAGAGGATGCCACAGAGAAAGATTGGTATTAAGTACCCTTTTTTTAATGCTTCTCCACCTTTCTAGTTTTTCAAATGGTGTTTTTAATTGAATCTGACTCATATTGACATCATATAATTGAATAAATTTGTTGCGCCATAAAACTTAAGGCCCCAGTTGTGTAAATTGTTCCATGCAGGCCATGGGAATACACATGGGTGCAGAGGTTCATCTGCATGGGTCAGCTTGCAGCATTTGAGTGTAGCTTGCTAAAACTTAAATCTACCTTTTAACCTTTACATGCTAGATCAAAGTAAGAACTGATCAAAAAGACAGTTTTGACATGTTTCCACCTTGAGGACTTAGCTCCTAACAGAAAACATTCAGCATCTTACATAGTGATACCTTAGTATTTAATCAAGTGCAATGTTTTTCTAGCCACTTAGCAAATAGCTAAGAAGTTTGTGTGGTGAAGATGGTTTTTGCAAATAATACCATAAAATCTTAATTATTTTAAAAATGTTTTTTCATACATTGTGCATGTCTATATCTGTAGATAGAGATTAGTTTATGCAAATAGCTCATTTTGAGTAAAAGACACTGGAAAATGTAGTGGGACTGTGTGAGTTACTTTTCACCACTAGATGGTGATATCCCATACTGAAGAGTAAAATCATAATGACTGAGTTACAGAAATGGGATACAATTAAATTGAAAATGCAGAAAGTGCACTTATTTATGAACTGGAGAATTTTCCCAGATTAGCAAATTTAAACTCATATTTAATGCTCTTAGGAGTTGTCACAATGGTAAACAGCAGAGAAAATTGGAGTAGTTAATGCACAGCATACTTCTCTAAAACTTGATTCTCAAGCAAGCACAAGGAAAGACTTTTTTGCTGCCAAAATTTGTACCTACGTTATCAAGAAGAGGCTTAGTCCTATCACATGTTAACTAATCAGCACTGAGGAAAATGTTTCTTCAATACAATATCCTGATTTTGACTCCAGTCTTGGAATGGCATCCATGCAGTTAAACCATTATGCATACCTGTCCAGAGTCCCATAGAAGTTGGTGGGACTCTATGTAACATAAGATCTGATCTTTTTGCAAAGTCAGGCCCATGTGTTGGTAATATATGGTTTTAAGAAGTTAAGTTTGCAAAGTATTTCTGAAGTTGCAACTTTGTTTCATTGTTTTAACAAAAGTTATTTGGATGTTGTCTTCTCTTTTGTAGGATTTATAGGGAAAAACTAAGGGATTATCAGTTCAAACGACTGAAATACTTCTATGCAGTGGTAGAATGTGATTCTCCTGAAACAGCCAATAAAATTTATGAGGAGTGTGATGGACTGGAATTTGAAAGTAGCTGTTCTTTTGTAGATCTCAGGTACAGCAAATGGTGGTTTTTTTGTTTGTTTGTTTTTAACAAAAATTTAAAGGAAGTTTTAAATTAGAAGAATAATGCAGGTTTCAGAGTAGCAGCCGTGTTAGTCTGTATCCGCAAAAAGAACAGGAGTACTTGTGGCACCTTAGAGACTAACAAATTTATTAGAGCATAAGCTTTCGTGGGCTACAACCCACTTCTTTGGATGCATATAGAGTGAAACATATATTGAGGATATATATATATATATATATATATATATATATATATATATACACACACACACACATACAGAGAGCATGAACAGGTGGGAGTTGTCTTACCAACTCTGAGAGGCCAATTAAGTAAGAGAAAAAAAACTTTTGAAGTGATAATCAAGGTAGCCAAGTACAGACAGTTTGATAAGAAGCAAGTGTGAGAATACTTACAAGGGGAGATAGATTCAATGTTTGTAATGGCTCAGCCATTCCCAATCCCTATTTAGCCCTGAGTTGATTGTGTCTAGTTTGCATATCAATTCCAGCTCAGCAGTCTCTCGTTGGAGTCTGTTTTTGAAGTTTTTCTGTTTTAAGATAGCCACCCGCAGGTCTGTCATAGAATGGCCAGACAGGTTAAAGTGTTCTCCCACTGGTTTTTGAGTATTATGATTCCTGATGTCAGATTTGTGTCCATTAATTCTTTTGCGTAGAGACTGTCCGGTTTGGCCAATGTACATGGCAGAGGGGCATTGCTGGCACATGATGGCATATATCACATTGGTAGATGTGCAGGTGAACGAGCCCCTGATGGTATGGCTGATGTGATTAGGCCCTATGATGATGTCACTTGAATAGATATGTGGACAGAGTTGGCATCGGGCTTTGTTACAAGGATAGGTTCCTGGGTCAGTGTTTTTGTTCAGTGATGTGTGGTTGCTGGTGAGTATTTGCTTTAGGTTGGGGGGTTGTCTGTAAGCGAGGACAGGTCTGTCTCCCAAGATCTGTGAGAGTAAAGGATCATCTTTCAGGATAGGTTGTAGATCTCACTTTAACCTGTTCCTGTTAATGAAACTTTCACATCCTAGAAAGATCTTGTCTTACAGCAGAGGAACCTGTTTGAGAATCCCCAAAGCCTTTTTCTTTTTCTTCTGCTTAACTTATTAAATTAGAAAAGTAGATGTTTTGGGAGGTGCACTGGGTAGCTTTCATCGTTAGGCAGTTGCATTTCAAGGGACATAATCAACTTGAACCCTACTCAGTTTTTTAAAATGTGGTTAAATAGTTTCAGGCACTAAAAATACACATGAGGTCCCACAGTTAATAGTTGTGACTTTACGATCGTATTTTCTATTTTTAAACAATGTTTCTCATTGACCTACACAACATGGGAAACAACAAAATTGTCTTTACACCAAGTTCAGTCAAATGCACGAAGTTGGCTAACTGAAAGGGGAAAAATATTCTCTAGATATAAGCATCTTGTAAAAATGGTATTTAAACAATTTTCAGACCGCTTTTTGATTTTTAAGATGTCCCTTTAGAATTTCACAGCTTCATACTGACTTCCACTTGTCTTCAAAATTGCTTGATTTTTCTTCCCTAATTTGTGACAATATTGAAAATAATCAGAACTGTTCTAGTAGATCTATCCTGAAAGAGCAGATAGTGCTTAGAAAAGTGAGGTTAGTTTTTATAAAGGTGTTTTCCTCTCGTCTCAAAAATGCTGTGGTCAGAATATGAGAATTAAGAAGCAAAGTTGAGAGATTCTGTCTCCTTAAACATTATGTTGTACATATTCTGTGTCTTGATCTTCCAGGAAAAACACAAATACGTCCAGTGATATATTTAGGGTTATTTTAATAATCCCACTCATACTTGATATTTTTAACTTGTTCACTTCCATTTTTTAATCAGTGTTGTTTGCACATGTAGCTACTACTGGCCAAAAAAAAAAAAAAAAATGCATCCTAGGGTCTCTAATCTATCCTGTTTTAATGATTTATAGTTTACTTACAAATCATACCTGTTGGAAGCATTCCATGCCTACACTGGCCATATTAAAAATATTAAAAATTCTAAGTAATCAATTTAACTTCTTAAATTTAATTCTTTTCAAAAATTAATTTCTTACCTTTTCCACAATATTTTATAAAATACAGAGGATGTGGAAATTGAATGTACAGTGCAAATTGCAAATATTAACTTGTGTGCTATGTTTTTTATCCTTTCCCTGTATGTTGCTCTCTTTGGGCTTATCCACTTCTTATCCTAGCAAATTCTTCTGTATTAATGTGCAAGGATTTAATTAGAGAGAAGCAGAGCCTATAACTGTTTGTTCTTTTGAAACATCACAATATGTGTTTGAATAACAAGACATCTTCTTTGCCTTTAAGATTTATTCCAGATGATGTTACATTTGATGATGAGCCAAAGGACATAGCCTCAGAAGTGGATGGAGCTGCATATAAACCAAAGTACTTCACATCTGCTGCTATGGGAACATCAAAGGTATCTTAACAGTGTTTCTGTAACCCTTCGTAATTTGTTGAGCTTTGTTTTTCTTGGTTTATATAAGATATGTAAATAATGGATTGGTGACACTGGTGATAGTGGAAAAAGGATCCCTGCATATACTCATGATTGTAGAGATGTAGACATCAAATAGATATTGTATGTGTATGTTACAGAGGTATAGATTATGACTATAGTTAAGACTGAGTTTCGCACTTTTTAAACAGATTCAACCTCATTGTTATAAATGAAGAGTAGTGTTTATCATCCTTAAATTTACCCCACTTTCAGTTTGAATACAGAATGAAATTTGATTATTTAAAAGAAAATGTTAATTGGACTGACCTGGGTATTTTAAGAAATGTAGCACCACTTCTTGCCTGTTTTATCACAAATGATCTTATTAATGCAAGAGCAGACTTTCCAGATAGCTAAAACTCATTGAAATTTTGGGCATATAGGGAACACTAGAAGAAACTAAATACTATGCGTAAGGTACATTAGACGAAAATATGTTGTAATTAAATTATTAATTATTGTTTATAGCTACTTGATTTTATGGAGATGCTTGGTAGCAGCTCCTTAGTTAAGATTTAAATGGTTCTTAAATGCATAAAATCCTGTTCCCTAAAAGTCAGTGGCCTTTTGAAATGAAATTTCAGTGATACCCTTTGATTTTTTTTTTCTTTGTTGTTTTTGTTTATTTTTCTCTTGTTAAACTTGTAATAGGAAGTATTACAAACTGCACTCTGGGCAAAAACTTAAGCTTTACCATTTACATTTTATGTTTTTTTCTAAAGGTAGATATTACATGGGATGAGACAGATCATGAAAGAATAACTTCGCTACACAGAAATTTTAAAAAAGATGAACTTCTTGACATGGATTTCCAAGCTTATTTGGCCTCATCTAGTGAAGAGGAGGAAGAGCAACAAGGTACTTATAATTCTTATGCAGTGTTTGCTTAAGTTATGAGCAAAACAATTCAAGAGCATACACTTTGTAGGTTAGTAATAAACTCCAGATATTTGTAAAAACTATTTTACTGATTTAAACTTTCTTCCTTGAATATGATTTATGAGGGACAGTATTTTGTCCATAGTGAAGGTTGCAATAGTCAGGAGCCATTATGGAGAGAGTGTATTCCCTTCAAAATTAAAGGTGACTATTAAAGGGCCAAAAATGGAGTTGTACCCTTTTTTGTTTGGGGTATGTAAGAAGTCCTGAAAGTTTTGTTTTTTTACATTCAGCTCTGTTCTACATTGGGAACTTCTGTGGCGACTGGAGAGCTAGTGAAATGATGACAAAACTAGAGCAAAGGGAATGGAAGCTGTACATTTGAGAGGCGAAATATTTTTAGGTGTATTGTTCAAACTTTTTTTTGTGGCGGGGGGGGGGAACTGCCTGGTTAAGGTCAAAGACTAGTGAGCATTGGTATAAAGGAAGGCTTTGTTTAAATATTCCATATCCTTAGTCCTTCAGTTAGAGTGTGGCGTGTCAGCTCATAGTAAACATATGGAGATATCAAGAGGTCCTCCAGCAAATCAGGGAAGATGAGACTTTTGACATTCCTATTAATAATGAAACACACACAAAGACACAAGCCACCCTTTAAGTTGTTTGTAGGTCATGTTTAAGGATACAGTCATGAGCTATTATAAAGGCCTATTTTGACACCTCCCACCCCTATAGCTTTGGCTAACAAAATTGGTTTGGCCCCACAATTGCCATTTACACTGAAGGCTAAGGAGAATTTTTCTCTAATGTTTGAGGAGAATTAGTCAAACTGCTTTTAGTTATAGGTCTTAAAAATGTAGTCTTGAAATTTTGTTTCTACCTAACATTTCATTCAATACCACGAGCTTAAAAGCAGCTTTTCCTTTCTACACAATTAACTGTTTCTATACAGTTAAAACTCCTCTAACTCATGTATGAACTGTAATTGAAGAAGCTATTCTACCAATTGTACTTTTGTTACACAATTGTTTATTGAAATGTATTGGCTATACTTTTGTAAGAAGTCTTCCACCCACTAGCTGGTTAAATTTCAGAAAGAGCAGAAGATTCCTATACTGTATTGTAAAAGATGTTTTCTCTGAAGTCCAGTGATAGAATATTGTGGTGATGAAGCTAAAGGATGAGGGTTCTAGTCTCAGGTTTTTTATGGTTTACCTCTGTGGTTCCCAGGCCAACTAGCTGCAGTTTTTGTCCTTTTTTGTGACTCCCCATTAGGGGTATATACACACTCCACCCTGACCCCACAACCCTAATCCTGGCTGATGTGGAGGGGAGGCCCTGGGCTGGACCAAATCTGGGGGTGTGGTGTTGCAACCAGGCATGCGGGGTCACAGCGTCACTCAAGTTTGGCTCAGCTGTCCCCGACCCCCCCTCCTATGATGATGGGGCAGCCAGGTGAAAGCTGAGCAGTGCTATGACCTCTTGACCAGGTCTCAGTGCCCTGAGTGGGGAGCCAGGCCCAGCACCCTGGGACAGGAGCCACCACTGCAGGCTGAATATATCGTGGGCTTGCTCTTCCCCCCCCCCCCCCCAGGCCTTCCCTCCACAGCAGGCTGGGAGAGGTGTATGTTTGCCTAGGTGGGTTAATCTGGTCCTGGACTTGACAATCCATCTAGAACCTTCCCAGGACCAAATGGTTTAGGAGTTGCTCAGTAGCAGCTTTCTTTCTAATATTGGTAGTTTTAACTTAGAAGTGTTTAAATTCATGCCCTTTAAAAGTTTGCACTGGAAAAGTATTTTTTGTGATTACTTTCAGAACAGTTTAGGATTTCTTTGGCAAGCTTGAAATCCATTTTTTTTAAAATGTCCATAACTTGGAGATGTTTAAATTTTTTAAATGATATTCAGATATCAAACTTTTTTTCATTTGTGGGATTTAAAAAAAAAAGTTTGATTGTAAACTTGAAACAGTATATAGTTACATTGCTATCCTATGCTCTAGTCAATGTGAAGACAACTACAAAAATCTGCTTATCATTTGGTACAGTGACTTGTGCTTTATAAAGTCTGTGCAAGGCAAGAAGATGCTGAGGAAAAGCTCCACAAGGTAGTGCAAGATAAGGAAGACTAGAAATTTGGGATTTCAAGTTCTAAAGCTCTGTAGCTCGTGGGGTGGTGAGAATCGTGCAAAGCTTGTGAAACTCCACAGATTAATAATATATGTCTAGGGAACCAGGTGTCTTGCGGAGTTCGAACTTCTGGGTTTCAATCAGAGATGCAGGAGGGGAAGCTAGGGACCCTGTCTAATTCCTAGAATGTCTACTGGCCTTGCATTCTTTAAATATGGAAATTAATAGACAAACGTTATTTAAATCAAGATTGCTATTTTGTATTTATAATAAGGAACTTTGCAGTTAATCTTTCAAAACAAGCAATTCCCTTCTGAAAGACTGAGCATTTGCAAGTATGGAAATGGACAGTTCAGTATATAGATGCATATTCAAACATACACATTCAAACATACACAGATGACATCTCTAAAATAAATATTAATGTATAAAATATTGTGTATTCATGAAACAACCTTCTCTTCCCCTGAAAAACTGTCTAATATCCATTTAACAGGCATATTGTAACAACGTGCGTATTATAATTATAATACTGGTATTACACTCTACAGACTTGCTGTCTGCTTCTCTTCTCTATGATGAACAGTTTAATTATTAGCCTGGTTTGAATGGGTTTCTTCCCCCCCCCACAAACTCCAGCCTCTGAGTATAGTGAATTGAATGAAGGTAGATGTGTGGTCTGTGTTTGGAAAGTGAGGTCTTTATCTTGGAGTAGGAATATGACTAAGGTGGTTAGCAGGGCAGATTGTTTTTGGATTTTTGTGGCTTTGGAATAGTGGATGGGTGGGAGAAAGGTGTTTGTCTCCTGATCACAGCTGTGTGATTAACTTGAGGAGGGTGGATTATCTGGTCCTTATATAGAGGATAAGAGGGAAGATGTGGGGATTTCTGGCTAATAGGTGGTGAAGTAGGGCTACATGCTTTGGATGAATAGTGATTTAAAAGTTTAAAAGTTAAAAGTAGTCCATACTTCATTTATATCTATAGCACATGTAAGAGGGTTTCTGGTAGCATGGTGGGAATCAGTGTGCAGATCTAAAGTTGTTTTTTGGAATCACATTTTTGGATAGAAAAAATAGTTTTCCCTGAATACTGAGAGGTCCACATATATTTTCCTTAATGAGACTTTTTATATTTTAAGTACACTAAATCATAACTAAGTATGACCCCAAACTATTCAAATTTGTAACTTTAATTCTTTTTAGTGTCAGTTATCTTCCCATAAAGTTTGAATCACCAGCAGAGAATTTGATTGCTGCAGTTATTGTTAGGCAGGAAAAATCTTTACCAAGATCTGTACTATTTCTAGTCCATCTGATTGTGAGATTATTTCTCTCAAGTGTGCAGTGAATTCACTAGCCTCGTTGCAGTCTATGTTCAATCCTCACTAAAGGAAAAGAGATGTTATTGTTAGTTACTGCTTTTTCTGATATTTTTAAAAAGGAGCTGGATGTACAGTGTCTTTCAGTTCTTTCAGGAGCCTAGCCTTCTAAAACTGTACAATTGTGGATGTACTTGCCCTCTTCAAAACCTTTTAGAGAGTATTATCTTGTATTACTAGCTCAATTGAACATCAAGGGGTATTTTTAATATATTTTCAAAGTTAATGAAATGAAAGTGCTGTGATTGTATATTTTGGGTTTTTGTTACTAGGCCCTCCTGCATGTAAGTGACATAATGTAGTGATACTGTCTTTCAATCAGTTTTCAGTTCTCTCAGCTTTCTGTGGGGTGCAAGGAGAATGCAGTGTAACTTTAGTAAATCCTCTGGTATATATTAGTCAACATGTTGTCATTTATAGATTCCTAAATTCCCTAATTTGCTCTCCCTCCATGTGAACTTTATGTAACCTTACCACCACTGTCATAAAGTAAATTGGAAGGAATGTAAAATGTCTTGAAGCTTTGGTCAGTTCTTTCAAATAGTTTTAAAAACTGATCTGGGACACTTGCACTGTATTAAAGGAAGCTAATAATCAGAGATGAGTTACAGGAACATACAGGAGAGATCTTTCCATCTTGTTTCAAGGAATTGCTCCAGGTCTTTTACTCAGAGCCAAGGGAATTCATCTGGCAGCAACCCCTGCTTGGCAATATCTTGCTAAGAATAATGCCCATTTAGTCCTCATTTTATTTACGAATGAATTTTTAAAACACATTGCTAAGACCTTTCTTTTCTTTGTCTGTAGAAACTTTACTCAGGTGTCTCAGAGCAGTAGGGGAAGGGCAAGTTAGTTATTTAACAAATAGTCTAATTTTTCTTGAAAGATTCCAGGTGTGCAGTGAGAGGTAGTGCATATGGTGGGGGTGATGGTGGAAATGGACCTTCACAGTGAATGACCCAATATCTTAGAGTTTCAAAAAGTTCTGTTACTGGAGCGGGGGAAAAAATTGAACTGTCATCACACTTGCCAGTACATTTTCAACATGGAAAGGTCTTGCTTCTAATTCTGTTTTTAACAATAAGCTTTTAAAAGAAAGAAATACATTGCTATTTCTTTAACATGTTCCTGATGTTTTATTCATTGACTTGTTGGATGGAATCCTGTCATGTATCCCATATTATTATTGTGGCACTAAGCACAAACAGAAAAAATGAATTTCAGCTGTTTGAATGGAAATGTAAAAGTGTGATAGGGTGGAAAGAATGTTAGGCACTTTTTTATTTTATATTTTTTAACTTATAAAAGTATTTTATTTATAAATAGTGTTTCTTTTACCCCATCCTAGTCTGCTTTTATATGGAATTTTTAAAGTAAAAATGTCTCCCATGGCTGTTGGCAGTGCTGTCATAAAACACTTATGTAATGTCAAGCATTTCAGTGACCTGGTATGTTGTGGTTCATAGCACAAAATATCTCCATTATTTTGCTTCTGTATTTTTCTTTATTTGAGGTAATTTGTTCCAGTCACTAAGCCTTTGTACTGTGAGTTAAAATCTAGCGCTTAATTGCTATTTTGGGCAGGAACCACAATGATCAGTTTGGGTATTTTTAAGGACATTCCAAATTAGGCAAACTGTTACACAGTTTTGTGAACCCAAAACTATGGTAACTAGTCTTTTGTTTTCCAGGTGGTTTCAAAACATAAATCAGTGGGGACACAGCTCCTCCATCTGATAAGTGATTGGTACCCAAAAAGCCTTGTTTTTATTGAGTCTAAAGCACACATCTGAAATACCCCAAATATAGTTACCCAAAATCTGAAATGGTATCAGGTGGTCAGCAGCAGGTTTCTGGTGGCCAGCCTTCCTCCTTACTGCTGGGGAGTTGGATGTCAGTCTCTTAACTGGTTGAAATCTCTTTCCGAACTTCTCCAAATTACACACTCTAATTAATCTCTTTTATAGGTTGCTCAGAAGAAAACACATAACTCATAGTAACCCCTAGTGGACTAACAATTTCCCTAACATCAGCAAATAACTCCTAATTCTACTTATCAGCAAAGCAACTCCAAGTTAAAAAAAACAAAACAAAACTCAGTCATAGACATGCAGGTCCAAGGTCATGAACCTGTCATTTTATCTATCCTTATTAGCAACACTGCAGCTGTTTTGTCTGTTTAGGCAAAGGCCAAACTATTCCTGACTACGTGGTGGTCTCGCTTTTAGTTAATGTGTCTGAGCATGTAAAATGGCTGCGGTTACGAGAGAACTGGAGTTGACATAACCATGTGATTTGTGTAGTTAATTTTAGTTCTGTCATTTTATAATACCTCACTAGAGATAAGAAAATATTCTCTTGTCCTCTCATCCTCCTGCTTAATTCTTTCAAACTAATTAATAGACCAAAACAGACTACCATAGAAAGAAGTTATGAGCCTAATCCCATATTGTACGCATAAGTCTCTGCATGGGTGGACTTCTGTGGAGAGCCCATTGACTACAGCAGGGATCTGCACAGGGAATGGAGTCTACTGCAGTATTCGTGCCTAATATGATGGAGGCAAAGGATCTGTTTTGTGCTCTATCACCAATGACAGATGTGCGCAAATATAGATGATGGTTATCAGTAGCACTGAAGAGTGAATGCAACTCTTTTTAATCTACAAATTTTAATTTTATTGATAATTATATTTAAAAAATAAAATCCAGACAATTTCCTTTCTCTACCTATTTTCAGCTTGAAAATCCTTATGAATCAATAAACTTTGTCTAGCCCTTTAAATTTGAGGGTAACATTTAAATTCTATTTTTACTTTTAGAAATACTGAAGTTATAAATGGGGTTTTGTCATAAATTAAAATACAGTACACCCAACTTTTTATAAATGAGCAGTTGCAAAAGAACATATACACACATTTGTATGTATTTAAACTTTTTCCTTCAATACTTGCTAGATTCAACTGGACAATGATATACAACAAAATTGGATTAATGTGTCATTTGACAATGTATATTTCTGAACTGTATTAAAGAGGAGGTTATTTATGTTGGCTCCCTACCACTAGATCTACTAGGGTTGCCCTAGCAGCTCCCAGGCGTACACAGTCCGGTGTGCTGCTGTTCCTGCTGCTTTGACAGTAGTAGTGTGGGCTCACCTCTTTAGAATGGTCATGTTCAGTTATTTTGGCATGCTGCCAACATCTTCCAGAGGCAAAGCAAGTGATGGGAATTAATGACTTTACCAGTTTATAAATCAGCTGAACCTAAATGGAATTACATCAGACAAAGGAATGGCACTTTTCTAACCTGAGTTTCCCTGTGAAATTACAGAGGCTTGCTGCAAACAATAAAGGCATTAGAGCTTTGCAACAAAACAAAAAAAGTTTGCAGGACTCTTTGTAAATGGAACGTGTTAGCCTAAATATAAGGTTCACTACTAACTCCTATAATAAGTTCAGACAAAAATCTATAGACTAAACTACTAGGCATTTATTAGTTTTTAATCTAAATGCAATACAAGACAAGGTGGAGCCAGTCCATAACAAAAATGTTTTTCACTATTCCATTGTAAGGAGGGATGTGAGCACTTGTATTTAGGAGTTTGTATTTTGGTGGTTTATAAACCCTTCTTAACAAAGGGTTTTTTGAAAAGGTATACCATATATTTGGACCTGAACCTCTTCTGGTAAGGCTTGCCTTAGGTCCTTGCATCTGATAATCTCAAATTGATTCTCTTGTTCCCTACTTTTTTTCTTTCTGAATTAAGGGTATTTTAAGTTATGAACAGGGTCCATGAACCAAGGAGACTTACTTTTGGGACATATGTGTCCATCTCTTGTTGTTCAAAATGGTCACTGAGTTCAGGAGAACTTTCATTTCAGTAGAGCTTCATGCAGAAGAATGACAAGATATGACCTTTTATGTGTTATTTTTAGGGCCCTACCAATTTCCTGGCCGTGAAATGCATCACGGACCGTGAACCAAGCCCTTCCCCGTGAAATCCGATGCCCCCTTGTTCCTAGGAGTGCCTCAGCAAAGAGGGCGCCTAGCTCCTGCTGGGCAGGGGAGGGACAGGACTTGTCCATTTCCTGCACAGCCGCTCTGGGGGAAGACTGGGGGGAGACCAGACCCACCTCCGGGTGCCTCCCTCTGCTTCAGGACACTCTCTGGGACTGGGCAGCAGCCCCAGAGGTTCCTGCAGTTGTAGGAGACTTGTGGAGTTGTGTCCAATCTTCCCTGTGCTGCTGGGAGCGCCCTGGCTGTGGAGGGACAGGACTTCACCCCAGAACCTTACTGACTTGCACTGGTCAGAAGCCTGACTGGTGTAAGCTCATTTCTTAGTTCACCACTCTGACAAAAGGGTAGTGGACGTGCGATAGCTCTTGTTAACCTGAGCTGAGATTCCCCAAGCACTTCAAACAAAAACACACAGTTTTAGATAAAAAATAAAACAGATTTATTAACTACAGACAGATAAATTTTAAATGATTATAAATAGCAGGCATAGAGATCTAAGTTGGGGGTACCTAAGAAAGAAAAATAAATGCACAGTTTAAATTCTAACTTTAACAGACTAAGCAAGATTTGAATCAAACAGTTTCTAACATTAACAGATGTTAGACAGCTTACAGTTCCTCAATACACAGACTGGATCCCTTCCATCATTGGACCAATCTCTCTGGTTCCAAGTCTTTGTCTCCAGATAGTCTTCCAGCTGTTGAGATGGTGTGGGCAGGGAGGGAGAGAGGCCAGCTGCTAGAAAGATCCTTGCTGTGTTATGGGTTAATCTGCCTCCATGGTGTATATGCCTTCTCTGAGAAGTCTCTGGGATAGTGGATTCTTTTCTTAATGGGCCATTAACGCCTGTCTGGCCCTCCTTTGTTGCTGAAAGGCTGGCTGTGGGCTTCTCCTAACATGTTTCAGTAACACAGAAAGCAATACTTTGTAACTTCACATACAAAGGTAGTACATCCAATTCAGCAGGATATTAATATTCAGTAGATCAAGACTTTTAAAATGATACTTCAGAAGGCATACTTTGTACAAAACATATCATAATCATGATGACAGTGGTGAATATGGAGGTTCCAGGGTAGGGTGACCAGATGTCCCGATTTTATAGGGACAGTCCCGATTTTTGGGTCTTTTTCTTATATAGGCTCCTATTACCCCCCCACCCCCGTCCCGATTTTTCACACTTGCTGTCTGGTCACCCTATTCCAGGGTGCTACTTCGAAGTACAGAGTGTCACAGGGGAGTGTGTGTGTGTTGTGTCAGCATGTTGTCTCTTTAAGCAGAGCATTCACCGGCCTGAACACTTGTTCAGCCAGTAGCAACCACTCCTGAGCCAGAGGCTGGTGCACAGGCAGGTGTTCTCCTGTCCGCCCACTGCAGCTCAGCGGAGAGCAGGTACACCAGCGGGGGAAAGGGGACACTGACATCAGCCCACCCTCACCTCCCCCACCCCTGACTCTGTGCAGGACAGCAGAGCAGAAGGCTCCAGATCCACAGCAACTTGACTTTTAAGTGGGGCTGCACTAGTTAACCCGTGCAGCCCATCCTGTCTGCCTGCCGCTGCGGTCCTAGTGCGGGGGGAGAGCAGGATTCCGCATTAATATTTTGATTCTGTCTGCATTCTCGTTAAGGCAGATTTCATAGGGCCCTAATTAAATTATTTCACTTTGGACACCAATCAGGTATCTGTGAGGGATGGGACGTGAGGTCTAGTGCTGTGATGGCAAACATTTTGTGCATTACATGCCAAGAAATTGCAAACGTAGTATTTTCATCACATGACATACCAGAGGGGAAGAGCTAGCGGTCACGGGATTCCTGCTGTTGCATTTTGGCAGTCAGCTATTCATTAAAGGCTTGTATTTTCTTTACAGTGTTGTGAGTTCTACCTATATAATCTGATAGTTAAGTTCTGATGTCAGAGTTGGCAGTTAATTGTTGAAGATAGTTAACACAAGTACGTTGAACCGAATGGGTCATCAGCAAAGCTACAGCTAGTTTTTCATAGGAAAAAAGAAGAATCTGGCAGTGTTTTCCAAGCTCTCAAAAACTGTTTTCAGGAGTTTTTCTTCAGTCCTTCCATGCTCAGTATTTGCCAGCTCAGAATTGAAGTCAACAAACTTTGTTTTTCAGATAGCATTCTACTGGAATGCAGTGAGCTGCCTCTCAATCTAGCCACTCAGGATCTGTGTAGTAGAGTCCTTAACACTTTTTGTGTGGCGGTCTGAATTGTAACTTCTTTTCTATCTGTCAGAACTTAAACTATCCTGCATAAGTTTCCAGTGACTTCTCAATTGTATCTGATTGGTAAATTTCTATGATGTTGCCCAGGATATCCATGAAAGTTGCTGAATTTTCCAGATGTTTTCTCAACAAAGGGAAGTATTTTAGCTTTCCGTCATCCAAGTCTTGAATGTTTCCAGCTTTTTTTAATAAGTTTTGGTGTCAAACGTGATGTTTGCTGTCATTCCGAATCTTGAAGTTTTATATTTGGCTCATGGGCAGGTTGAGTGAGGCCAGCAAAAAGCATCGAGTCACTCTGCTATTGCCAGTTCAGGATAAGCTTGTCCCTTTTGATCTAAGAATAAACTGACTTCTTCCAAAGATTCCATGATTCCAAGTATATGGCCTTAATTTAATCATCTGACACTGCTATAAATCAGCAGTCCTGCATGTTGAGACTCTCTACTTCTAAATGTTTAACTTGCTTAGTTAAGAGCTCTTAAAATGATAGAATTCACAACTTGAACCACTTCTCTGGAATTCTCTTTCTTTGACGTTCCTGCCTATATCAACAGATGAATCAATTCCACACAATAATGGCCAATCGTACAAAAGAATTTACATTGGTACTGTCATCTAAACAAAATCAGAATATATCTACAGTTTTTTAGTCCAATTTTCAATTGCTTACTTATTTTCATTCATATGTTAGAACTTTGTCTTTAATTGTCTTTCTGTGCAAGGCAATTCTTTATTTCACTTTTGGTCTAAAATCTTTGAACAAACTATTGGCACAAAAAACATTGTCTCCTTAATCACAATCAGAAAGTGGTTTATCATGCTGTACTGCACAGCATGATAAGACACTTGAAAACGAGCAGCAAGACCGTTTGAACTATGAACAGACTTCGCACACACATTCAGCTGATTCTGGCCTCCCAACAGCTTTTGTCAAATGTTTTTTGTTCTCTAAGCTAACTAAGAGTCTTACAGATTGTTTGAAAGTGATGTTGAACATTGACTGTTTTAGAAACTGTGCACTCTGAGCAAAGAAAACACAATTCTTTGCCATTTGAAAGTGGAAAGTCTCTTCCATTACCATGACCGTTTAATTTTACCTTCTTGGGTAACATTCTTTGAAAAATCAACAAAACCAAAACACTCAGAATTCAGATTTTGACATTGGTTTGGATACTAAAGTTTACCTTCATCAGCAGAACCAAGTACTGGAAGAGAATTGACTCATGAATGAGTCTCTCAGACATAGGCCTAGTGCTAAAAATCAGTAACCAATGTAAAATTTAAAGGCAGCCTCTTTGACCATGAGGACACTCTCTTTCAACACAATAGAGTTGTCCATCCTCCATGCCCCCAAGTAAGAATTTGCCTTCCCTCCCCTGAATTCAGGGCTCCAGGCGCGCACACAATTTCCCTTGCTTCCTAAGCAGACACCCCTCTCCTGGCCCCTTTCCAGAGGGAATGTCCCTTAGTTTCTAGCTGCTTCTAGACAAAGTGGAAAACAGCAGCCAAGTTAAGGGTCTGCTTTGCCTGCAGTCCTTCCAACCTGGGGAACAACACTTCTTGGTGTGAACAGTAGAAGAGTAGAGCAACAGCATCAGTTTCACGATCTCTAGCCTTAAAGTAAAGCTGCTGCATCCCTGTATCCTGTGTGTTAACCCTTCCACTTGAATAGCAGGCAGACAGTGATGCTAATCTGCAAATATTGACCATGCTACCCATCAGATTTGCCTCTGCAGGGAAGTGCAGCTTAAAGGGGGAGGGGATAGCTCAGTGGTTTGAGCATTGGCCTGCTAAACCCAGGATTGTGAGTTCAATCCTTGAGGGGGCCAGTTAGGGATCTGGGGGAAAATCAGTACTTGGTCCTGCTAGTGAAGGCAAGGGGCTGGACTCAATGACCTTTTGGGGTCCCTTCCAGTTCTATGCGATAGGTATATCTCCATATACATCTCTACTCCAATATAACACGAATTTGGATATAATGCGGTAAAGCAGCGCTCTCCGGCGGATCAAAGCAAGTTCGATATAACGCGGTTTCACCTATAACGCGGTAAGATTTTTTTGGCTCCCGAGGACAGCGTTCTATCGGGGTAGAGGTGTATTATTATCAAAGTCACTGCACAAGTAACTGCAGCGTTTTAAAAATGTTGTGGATGTCTAAAATCTCACAGGGTTTTCTAAAAATCATAAATCGAATTGTAACTCTTTTGGTACACTCTGTACAAAATAATCCCCCACAATACCATTACAGTACTTATGCCCATTCAGCAATCACAACTAACACTTCCTGCACAATACATTTCAGCACTCAGATGGCTAGAGTCTGCAAACCGAGATGGGGAAAGCCTGCTGCTAAAAATTAGTAGCCAATGCCATGTAAAATTTCAAGGAGAGACTCTGAGCACACAATGCCACATCCTGGCTAAGTAATAATGGCACCACAGAGTCCCAAAATGTGTGGCGTGGAGGAGTGTGACCAGGGAAGTGTGACAAATCACACAGCGCATTTGACCTGCTGTATGTTGCATATGGGGAAAGGCTCACTTTAAACCTATGAAGTTCTAGAACGTATATATTTGTTTCCTATTCTTGCATATTTGTATAAGCACATGTCGGGCAAAATAGGTACGTTGCTTTTGGCTCCCTGACCTGTCAGTGTCTTGAAGTCACTGATGTAGTGAATTGAGCAAAGAGCTATACGCTAGGAACTCCTGACTTCCAGTTCTGGCTCCCTTCTGTAGCTCTGGGCATGTCATTTAAAATGGAGGAGACAAACAGAAGTTAAGAAAGTAGGCATTAGTATTTATCTGCCTCACAGGAATATTGTGGTGATTGTTTAGTTAGCATTTATACTGCATTTTACATTTTCAAAGTGCTTTACCACTACTAAGTATTGATTTTTATAGTTAATAATATGTTGTGATGGTTTCAGAAACTAGTGATCGATGATAGGAGTGAAGAACTCTGCACCCTATCATTAGTTCCTTCTGCCATCCAGTTTTCCCGTATCCTCTCAGTTTTTCTTATATGGTCTTTTAAAGCAAGGAATTGATTCATAGTGATGAGAAGGATTGTCCAGACTGTTCTACCAGAAATCATTTGCTTATCTTATCTGTGTTGCCTTCAATTATTCATTCATAATCTCCTGAGATTTTCCACAATAGCTTTAGTGTTTGTCTTTTTTTTAGGTGGTGATGTAGCCCAGGAAACAGAAGATGACAAACCCAAGAAAAGCCAGAAGGATGATGAAGAACAAATTGCCAGATACAGAGAACTCTTGCAGAGTATCCAAGAAAAAGAGAAGAAACGGGAAGAAAATGATATGGAAATGGAGATTAAATGGGTTCCAGGTAAATTTATCTGGCACTTCAGCGGTTTCTTTTTTCTTTTCTCGCTTGGAAAAATTTGCAGTATTTTTACTGGCCCGTTTATTGAGGTATAGCATGAAGCATGGGATTTGTAGCAATCGAAACTATGAACAGTGTTTTATTATTTCTTAGCATTAAAAATCCAGATGGGTTATAGTGAGGAAAATGGAAGTAAACAATGATTGAGCACAATTCCTCAGCTGTAGTGTTTGTCTAGTTTGTGCCTCTTGCCAGTTTTTCTTACGTGTTTGCTGTTTCATTCTTCTTGTAGATTTTTCTCAAATAGCTTTGTATGCCTTAGAATCATAACTTTTTCACGCATTTGAAAATGGAAAATATGGTATCTTTTTCCATATTCTAAAATTTGGGAAGAATAAAAAAAATCTTGTTTGCTATAATGCTGATTTTTCCCTCCGAATATCCATTATTTTATTAATGTTTAGCAACAACTTTTAGCCAGTCTGGATAGTAAAATATTAAACCTTAAAAGTCACTGGTCCAGGGTAGAATATAACTATTTATGGCCTGCATCTCAAACCAATATAATTTTGAGGGTGGTAAGAAATATTTTGACAGTTGGTAGTTTTAAGGAGAAAATGAAAGCTGTTTAAAAAGCTGATCAGAGGTTTGGAATGTAGGAAGTAGTCCTGGCACAGGTGAGGCTATCAGTACTTGATAAATAAATTTTATAATGTGGTTCAACTAACTTAAGATTTCTGCTTCAATGCAGAAAGAAAAAACCCTACAGTAATGTTGCAAACTGACTGAGTGTACTATGAACCTGCCTTTAATCCCCCTTAAAAGTAACCTGGCTTTTCTGTCATCGTGTAAATCTCTTAAAATTATACCTCCCACCCTAATCTGAGCGGTGTAGAGAGACAAATTTTAATTAAGGCAGAAATTGTGAATTTATGGAAGATAAGGAAATTCAAGGTTTCCTTAAGCAACTAGAAGGGTAGTACAGGGATTTCAGGAACTTGAAATGGAGGAGACAAAAAAATTATCTTGTAAAACACTAAGATTTCTGGGACCACAGGAGGATGGATATTGAAAGAAGCCTGAACCTCCAATGAAACTGTAAGTGGGAAAAGAGCAATAGCTTAAAGGGAGTCCGTAATATGAGAAGCTGCTAAAAAAAGGCATTGTGTGGGGTTCTTAGACTTCTTGTTAGTGACTTTCCAGATCAGATTATTTTCTCATTTTGCAAGTAAAAAGACAATGTTACTATAAGTCAGCCCTGCAAAACTCAACATGACATTTAAAAACCAAGTTGTGTTTTCTGCCTTTTGCATCATCACCAGAACTAGACTTTGCAGGCCGGTTTCTGTTCTGCTTACACTTGTGCAGTCCCATTGAATATAAATGAAGATAGGACCTGACTCAGTAATAGTAACTTAATAATTCTGTTGACAATGTGTGAGTCAGAGTAGAATCCATCTCCCTCTTCCATAGTTGTATTAGTATATAGGAATACAAGCAGAAATAATAAATAGCAAAATTTATTTTTGTAACTCAGAGATTCAGATGCGAGTCTGAATACACTCTGGAATCATTTCTGCTTAATAAGTGCAACCTCTATTATATTGCTTTTTCGCCCATAATCTGAATTCATTGCCTGAGAGAAGTTTCTGAAGTATAAAATAATAAATGCACAAGTAAAGGTCTTCTTTTGAAAGTATAAGTTGGTAAATACAGAAAATGTCCATGAATTTTCCTTGTGTTTGATATAATTTCAATTACTCTGACATAAATTCTCCCTATGTTTACCTTTAATAATGTACATCACTACCTATAGTTAATTAAGATGAAGGGCTTAATGGTGCATCTGAATGATCATGTTATAATTCCACTATCCACAGAGTGTCAGTATGTGCATACATGTAGTTGCTACATCATGAATGCCTTTTAATTCATTGGGGCATCAAGCATCCAAATGAGCTGAACATTTTTATGTATCGGTAACTATTACATCATTTTCACAAAGATTTTATGTTGTTACGACCTTCAGACCCAGGAGTGTTAGAAACCACAATGGAAACTGCTTGAACGTGTTCTATCTATAGAATATAGACAAGGCATTGTTTTTTAAGTAGCTAAAGCTACCCATTTTGTTTTTAAAATTGTATTTTTGAAACATCTCTATGCATACACATAGAATTCTAAAATCCTTAACAGGTAACTGAGCTGTGGTACATGGGTTGTAATATCGTTAGTTCCATGTAGAAAATTATCTTGTAAAAAACACGTGAGTTATTTCTGATAATTACAAAAATCCAAATAAATTAATATGGTGACTTTATAACTATGAATTTTGAGTTAACCCTTCGCTGGAGCACTAGGGAAAGCTGTTTTGAGGGTGAAAAAGAGTACCTGTAGGGATAGAGGAATTAATGAGACTGACACCAAAGGGGAGAGCTCTCTAGTTACTTTGAAGCAAAGAAGCTGAAGCTGTCTGTGGAAAATTGGTAAGACAGGAAGAGTAAGAAGGATCCTTTGCAAGGCACAGTTACAGGGCTCTGAACCATGTATTATACAAGATTAACATTCGGTCTGGCCTTTCTTGATATGTATTATGCTAGTCTTTAATTACATAATCGCATACTGTCTTTCTTGCCTCATTCAGTGCACAAGATGAATGGTGCTCAGTGAATAGGTGGATATGCAGTATTTTGTTTGATCCTCATTCAGTCTGTGCCCACAAGCCTTATTTAACACACACCATCTAAACCCTGCACTAAATAAAATACTGAGTTCCTCATGGGCTTTCCTGTTGTTCTGTCACAAGATAGCCCTTTATGTTCAACACCCAGGTCCTGTAGACTTCAGTTGCCGTTGTGAGCACTCAGCACTTGTGCAAATCTGACTCCAGGTGTCTCAGATTGGGCACCCAGAAAATGAGGAACACAGTTAGTGGTTAGCTGCAGCAATATTGGTTTACGTGACTTGCCTGGCACTACAGGGATAGAATCCAGTTCTCCAACGGGCATTCAACTGCTTTAACCATACGGCCATCTTTTTTTCTTCCTGCAGTCCCTTGCTTCATTCACTGCACATCTTCCAACTTCTGCAACAAATGAAGCAGGGATCCTATAGACGACAGTCTCATTCACTATATAGCCCTGATTTATACCCTGAGAACTATCCATCCTGTGCGCTGAATGATGCACAAGAGGGTCAAATTACGATTACACCGGCATTTCATCACTTTGAGCGCTTGACTTTACAATCTTGAATGTTTTAATACAGGTTTTTGGATGCAATTAACTTAAAAAAATCCCAAAAAACCCATATTAACACCCACTTGGGTCATCAACAGAGTTGGGATCTTTAGAAACACAGCACAGTTTCTCTACTATTTGAGCTAATGAAGTAACTGATAGCAGTAGTAGACTTCTATTTTGTCTGTGGACCACTAGAAGGGATGAGGCACTTACTTTGCCCATGGGTTTCAAAGCTATTTGCTGATAAAAGTGGACTGTTGAGACTTTGGAATTCTTTTTTTAATTTTAAATCCTGGAAGGAAGCATATCTAGTGGTTATCAACACTTCTGCCCCAGCGTCCTCTTTTCCTATCCATCTGCCTCCTAGCTCTGCCCCCCCCCCCCCCCCGCTCCTATCCATCTGCTTCCAGGCTTTTGTTCCTGTTCTCCTTCTCCTCATTGTCCTGTTGCATTAGGTTGTTTCCTCCTTCATGTTGACTGGGCACCACCAGTGGAACTACGGGGTGTATAGGAGATATTATCTGTCTGCTCTGAGTTCTAGTGCCTGGTACCATAGTAGCCCCCAGGTGCCAGGAGGAGCAATTACAGAGGGAGTCCTGCCTTGTAGGATGGAGAATGCTCCATCATTTTTGAGGGATGGTCCCTGCACAGTGTTTTTGCATGTAGAAGCGGTGGGGATGATGCATGCTCTGAGCATATGGAAAAATGGTTTTCATAGCTCCAACAATGGAACTATGACAGTTTTCAGTCATCATGTTACTTTTAAGATTTCCTGACTAGTTCAGAATTAGTTTTGTTCCTATATTTCTATTGCCAAGCCTTGCTGTTATCTAAGATCTATTATTGTCCTGTAGGATGCTTTTTGTAAAAGCATCTTAATAACCAGATGTTTAAAATAAAAAGAAAATTATAAGAGACTAATGTAGGAAGACTTTAAATGGAAAGTCTGAGATTTGAATTAATTTAAAAATTTAAGCTTTGGCACAACTTTTCACACACAGTTGTAGCAAGCATATTTTGTGAATGATTCAGTTATCTTTGAAGCATAATCATTTAAACATAAATCCAATACCAGAACAAATCAATTAGATTTGGTTCCAATTTTTTAAGCACTGTTTCTTTTAGGCACAAAATGATGGATTGTATTGAAGTGTCTGTTCATCTGTTTTCCTACAGTCATATTGGATTCAAGCAATAATTACCTTAGGCAGAGTTTGCCATCCCTCAAAGTTTTACACACTCCCATAGAAGATTTCTGTGTTTTAGACTTTATACATGTGGCAGACTACAATCATTTTCTTAATATCATTTTCAAATACTTCCCAGCTTCACATTTTTCATTTAATTTGAAATAGTCATCCTTTGGGAAGAGTGAAAATGTGAATATTAAACAGGCATTAAAACAAAACTTTAAAAATTACTAGTTTTCATCCTAAATAAAATTAAGTGTAATCTCCTAAACTGCAGAGAATCCCAGCCATATGTTGTTGGAAGGATTATATGGAGTGAGATAGCGTTTTTCGTTCCATATGATCTGTGAAGGGGGTGTATATGGCTCATTCTGTATTCTTGGTTAATGTGTTCTTTGAATGAGGTATTCCTGCCTCATGCCATGCACAAAAGTATGCACTACACCTGGCAAACTAGAGCTCTGCAGTTCTTTATACTGAATATCTTTAGGTAGTAATAATGGTCCCATCCCTTAATACTTTGTCTTTTGAGAAGTGAGATTAAATCTACCTAGTGATGCAGGATAACCCCCAAGGTCTCTGGGAAAACATTAAGTATTTTTTATCTTTAGAGCTTAGACAAAACAAAACAAAACAATCTGATATCAGTCATGCTATTAGGCAGTCTCCTCTGAGGAGTCCCTGGAGGATGCATCCTGTTTTACATAAGACTTCCTCATTTTGGTCTACTCTTCCTTTAGGTATGGAAAAGCCCTCCAAGGTGTTTACTGATGGTTCTCTATATCCTTGTCAGAATATTTCTATCAGACATTCCTTTCAGCTACTTGCAACAAGGGTTTCACATTGACAAGGCATATATCAAGATTCTTCCTTCATCTCGCTACATGAAATGAATTTGCTGGTTTGGATTCCCTAGAATGGAGAAATGTTTTCCTTTTTCCTCTACTCGCACTTCAGGTCTAATAAAGGTATTTTTCTAGTTTGGGCTGTTATTGTCCCCCATTCTAGCAAAATTTAAATAAGATTGAAGGACATCTAGCCTAGCATATGTTGTTTTAAAACCTGATTGAAGACTTAAGGAATTTGCACATTTTGTTTTCAATAATTTGCAAACATCTTGTTCACAACCTTCTCAGTGGAGATCCCCAGGAGCCAATCCTTCCATCTTTGCAGACCCTTATTCCTCAGTGAAGTCCCCGGTAAAACAGTATCTCCAACCCCCCCCCCCCCCCCTTTTTTTTTTTTTTTTTTTTCATGGCTTTCATTTTGGGACGGTTAAGTGACAAAACAATATTGTGGTTCATTTACTTCATTTGTGGATCCATATTTTCAATTACGTAGGTGAAGTGGTCTGCAGATCAGCTCTTGACTCTGTCCAGATTATAATAGTGATACCTAAAGAAGACCATTTCTTTTTCCTTCTATAGTCATAAGCTTTCTGACTACTTAGAAATACATTTTTATTCTTGGGATGTGGTCTGGACATTCGTTTCTAAACCATTCTAAACTGGGAAGGAAGTTTAATGCTTTTCTTGTGGTATTTGGCAGTCTCAGGAAAGGGCTATATTATTCTCCAAGTCCTGCTTTGCCAGATGGATCAAATGATTCCATTTTCCAGGCAGATAAATCAGCAATCTGGTAACCTCCTTTGAGATTGAGCCTCATTCTGCTGGTGATGCAACACGTTTCTCTATCCATAATCAGCCCTCTTCAGAGAGAATGTGTGAAGTCACTAGCTGACCATCAATGTTTTTTTTCTAAGCATTACAAAATTTAGTTGCTCTTACCTTTGGATACAATTTTTGGGGAACAGAGGAGTCTATTCTCAATGCATTTCAGGAAGAAGATGTGTATTGTTGAGAACAATTAAGTATATTTGTGTATCTATAAAAATATTCTGGTTTGATAGGGCTTTTCAGTGGTCTTATTTTTCTGATTTATAATAACCTCTCTATTTCTTTGAGTTGTAGTGACTGTCTAAGTACTTGTTCACTATTTTATTATCCTGTTTCTGTGTTTGGTTGGATGATGGTCACTGCTTGTTACTTCCCATTAGTCCCGTTACTTCTGCAGTAAGATAAGTCTCCTTCATCACACAATCCTCATTCATCCTCAGAGCAGATGGAAAAATAGTATGTGCTCATGTAATTAAAGAGCATATCAAATCATACACACAGAGGGGCTGAATTAAGATTGCAGCCTCAGTTTTCTGGCATTTCTTAACTTTAGAGTGCTTGATGTTGCAACTTTACACACAAAAACACCTGTTAAAAGAACATTTTAATGTGTATACAATCTAGTCATTCATTTGGACAAAACTCTGGAGATGGCAATATTCAGTTTAGTCTAAAAGCGGCCCAGGGCAAAAGGTAGTACATATATAGCTCGTAGCTGAGGAATGTGTGTTTAATTAAATGTTTCTTTTAAAGTTCAGAAGTTTATGCACTTGTTTTTAGGAAGGGTTAGTCATACTTAAGACTGTCTAATTGCTTAATCTTTTTAATCCTTTCATGACTAGAAAGGTTTTGAACAAGTAGATTACACTTCTGCGGTGCATGCTTTCCTGGGAGCCCCGTGAAGCTTGTGATTTGCTGTGAAAGGGAAGAGGAAATTTCCTTCAACAAAACATTTAGCCTGATATCGAACTTCTTCCAATTGTTGACAGCTCAGGAAATGCAAACTTGGTTATTTCTCCTAGAGTACACACCTGACAAAAGGACATTGGAGAGATGAAGATCTTAAGTTAATGGTCTGATAATTACAGCTCCCCAGGGAGGGGAGGGGATGGTAGATTACCCATGTCCTTTGATCTTTCAGTTCATATAGAAGCTAAATATTAAGAAGTACTTCCGGTAATTTAATAATCTTAAATAAATAAGAGGATAATATATTTAGCTAGTTTCAAATAGTCAGACATCAAGGTGTTTGTTTAAGAAAATGTTTTGTGAATTTAAAACTTAGACTTTTTTTTAGAGAAAGTGGGTTTTTTGTAAAATCAAAGGATGTCACTAATACACAATGCGTATTCCAGTATTTCAGAGCAATTTTAAGATAACTAAATAGTAATATCCATATCTATTTTTCCTTCTATTGCTATCCATCAGATTATATCGTTTATAGTACAAACCCAAACATCATAACGTTTTTCCTGCATGGGATGCATACATGTAATTTTTTTTAATTAAAGTTGAACTTGGGGGACACAACTGAACATGAATCCCACAAGCTTGTGTATTCCCTAACGAGCTAACCACTCAGAAATCCTTAACTTTATTTACATTTAAATGTACTTCCCTTTTCTCTTAACATCTCACTTCATGTGAAACCCCTACATTTTAAATTTTACCTTTTTTCATTATAGAATTGTAGGATGACATAGAATTAAAATGCCGAGGAATTTTAAATTTGTTTCCTGGTTTGATGTATTTTGCTGGAGAGGCACAATAATTGAAGGGAAAATATAAACATTAAAATCTCTGTGGAGCTTCCTAATGAAGCATACTACTGGAAGGCATTCCGTGAAATGGGCCGCACTGGGAGATAGACCTAGGTTCTAACCTCAGTTTTAACGCTTGTAATGTTGGGCAAATCACTTAATCTTTCAGTGCTTCGTTTCCCCCCTTTTTCCTCTCCGAAATCCGTATTAATTTTGTGAAAACCTAATTAATATTAGTGAAGCACTTGAAAGTCCTTAGGAGGAGGACACAGGTTACTCTAGCTCTAAGAATGTGACACTTGTAGACTGAGTTGGGGGAGAGAAGGCAGTCCAGGGAATCTCTGTGCTGAGGACTGGGTATTGCCGCTCTCGTTCTCTAGACATCTGCACAACTTACCACTAAGGTGCCAGGGGGTTAGTTTTTTAAGCATGAAGTGGGAGGATTTGTACAGCAAGCTGACCTTTCCCCTCCATACATTGCCTTGATTTGACAGTCGATATTTGTGCAGTTGCATGGATCAAAAGATGGTAAATATTTCCCTTTGGATCAGGGCTTTGATGATGAGAAGATACTGGAGGGTTTTTTTTAAGAGGATGAAATAACTTGTGAGCAAATTAAGTTTGCCTGTTCATTTGTTTTTTATTTTGCCATAGGACTGAAAGAAACTGCTGAAGAGATGGTTAAAAGCAAGTTGGAAGGAAAGGATAAACTAACTCCATGGGAACAATTTTTAGAAAACAAGAAAGAGAAAAGAAAACTGAAAAAGAAAAGAAAGGTGAGTATGCTCTGATCACTCACATTTTTAATTAAAACCTATAACCGTCCTATTTTGCCTTGAATTAAATACAAAGGAGTTACAGCTTTTAGAATGATTTTGGGGGCTGATAGTGTGGTGTGCCTTCATTTAGAGAGACTGTTTACAAGTAACTTAAAAATCTAGAGAGTTAGAAGGATGTTCAAGGTAATACTAGTCATAACAGGCTTGCACATATTTTCATCTGTCTGGCAGCCAAAGTAAATATCATTATAAATGTGTGTGATTTAAAGGAAAATAAACGTACACCTACAAAGAAAACTACCTTTTGATCTTAGAGTTTTGTTACACTCTGGAATGTTTAAGTGGCTATCATATTTGTTGCTAAAATATGATTGGATAGCAAGGCTTCTGATTAGGATGCACAAAATTCAGTCTCCCAAAGTTCTAGCAGCATAAACCTTTTGAATGGCATTGAGGAGTTGCTCAGAGATCAACTGGATGTGTACACTTGAGGGATATTTCTGTGTATGAATGACAAAATGGAATTGCTTTCATACTACTGGTCTTTCTACCCTGCTTCTTTTTTGCCTTTTCATTTAGCAAAGGAATTTGTGAATTGATTCCTGTGGTGGTAACACATGAATGTTAGACTTTTTTTTTTTTTTTTTAACATGTTGCCTAATCCTCTCTATATTTTCTGTCTTCATCCTGAATCAGCCCCAGTATCACAAATGTGGTTTCCCCATAGTGCCTCCTGCTGGTCAAGGGTGGCCCTGCTGATGCTCTCTGCCTTGGTTTACAAGGTGTGTCAGCCTGTCAGGAACAGGGTGGCCCATGTCATATGCTTGGTGTCAGTCTTTAAACGGTTAAATAATAACAAAGTCAGAAGTAGGCTGTCTGTATCTTTAAACAAACAAATAGAAAAGGCAACTGCTTGGTTGCAATGCTTTAAGCAAAGGCCCTTACTTGGACCTGGGGTTCTGGAGTAGCACTGAGGAGCATCTCCTTTGTCCTAATCTCATCCAGCACTCACCCCAGAAAAAGCAAGCAAGCCTTCTTAACTGGCCTGCTGCCTCCCTGTTGGTCAGTGTCTCCTCTTGGCCCTTCTGGGCCTGTGGAGGACTAAGGGCTTGTCTATACTGTCAATTTACAGCGCTGCAACTTTCTCGCTCAGGGGTGTGAAAAAACACCCCTCTGAGCGCAGCAAGTTTCAGTGCTGTAAAGCGCAAGTGTAGACAGTGCACCAGCGCTGGGAGCCAAGCCCCTCTTGGAGGTGGTTTGTTTAGACCACTGGAAGAGCGCTCTCTCCCAGCGCTCTGCCACGACTATACAAGGCACATTAAAGTGCTGCCGTGGCAGCACTTTAGCGTTGCCAGTGTAGACTAGCCCTATGTCTTGTAGGAAGCCCGGCCTAAGTAAGTGTTCTTTAAGCAGGGGGTGTCAGGGGTTTAATGCTCCAGCAGAAGGCAGTGAAGGCCTGATAGACCCCCATCACATCGAGATAACAGATACATTAACAAAGTCACACAAGTTATTTTAATTAATTTGTCCATTCTCTAAGCCAGTGTTTCCCAAACTTGGGACGCCGCTTGTGTAGGGAAAGCCCCCGGCGGGCCGGGCTGGTTTGTTTACCTGCCGCGTCCGCAGGTCCGGCCGATCGTGGCTTCCACTGGCTGCGGTTCGCTGCTCCAGGCCAATGGGGGCTGCTGGAAGCGACGGCCAATAAGTCCCTCGGCCCGCGTTCTAAGGAAAAGGTCTAAAGCTATTTACCCACGCTTTTGCCTAAGGAAGGTTTTTGTGGAGGACATTTTGTTAGTTGACTATTCCTATTTTAAATAGGACCAGCACACTTTATGAATCTCCCAGTAAGTGCGGTGAACTTGTTTTTTATATGCCGAGTTTATATTTTTTTGCTTGTGGAATACAGGCAATCATGAAGCAGGAGTGATTGAGCAGCTGTGGGTTTTTTTGGCAGTGACTTCAACCTGGATGTTTGAGAACTGCCTTTTGTAGAGAAGAAAGGATATATTATCTCCTTGGTAGTTCATAAACATGCTGTGCATACTGTCCACTCTTCTGGGTGCAATGATTTTACTCATTGTTCATCTCATTGAATCATTAACTTGAAAAATATTGTGTATGGACACGGAGAACCAGAAGTTTTCTTCT
This sequence comes from Terrapene triunguis, assembly GCF_002925995.2. Lineage (NCBI taxonomy): Eukaryota > Metazoa > Chordata > Testudines > Emydidae > Terrapene > Terrapene triunguis. The sequence goes on along the minus strand of NW_020664483.1, from coordinate 10,822,121 downwards.
GATCCTATAATTAATTGGAATGTTTATACAGTTTATATTCTATGGACGTAAAAGACTTCTTTGAATGTGTAAATTATTCTGCTTTTTGTGTACATAGTAAGATTTATAGTTCAGTGGTTATATACAGGCTTAGAATTGTTTATTTACGTTCACCTTAGTTCACAATTTATGGTATGTTTCTGATCTATGTCATTCAAGTTGTGAATTAGTAGCAGCTACTAGAAGTTATGTTTCAGTTAGATGAAACTTCTGTATTAGTTGCATATTAAATGGAAATGGCAAAATCACTGTTTTTTGTTATAGGCTACTGCCAAAGAAGAATTGAATGAAGATGAATTTCCATCTGACGTTGACTTGAATGACCCATACTTTGCTGAGGAACTTGGGAAAACAGGTTGGTTAATAAAAGTAATTTTCATTTGTTTAAATTAATGTACTCTTCTTTAAATAACAAGCTATAGAAATAGAGAAGTATAAAAATAAGGCTTAGTTGCCAGGGTTTGTGTGTGGAATTAGTGATACGCAGTTTGTGATAGCATGTGCCTCTTGGCCTATATTGTGTGGAATATCAGGAAGATATTTCTCCCAGTACTTTCAGCAGTGACCATCAACTGGTCATTGCCAGAAAGTGGCTATGTGGGCACCAGACCTACCAGCTGGTCCCCTAAACGTACGATGGGAAGAAGAAAGAACCTGGTTGCCCTTGAAAGCCAAAGAAGTTTTACCCTATATATAAACGGAATCACAGGGTTGAACACCTTTGGTGGGCCCCCTTGGAGGTTTGGATAATTGAGCTAAGTATATCAAGTTTTATGTACGTTTCCCGACTGAATTTGAGCTCGTACCCTGAAAGTTTTTAGGCACTAACTGGGAGTGCATCTGTGCATAAGGTGTGAATGATGACCAGGAGCCAGAAGTTATGGCAGTCATCTGACCCTTCCGTTTTTTTGGTTTTAGAGGGAAATGGGAATTGAAAAAACAAGAATGTTTCAAGACCTCAGAACATGCATGATTGTTAAAATTGGTGGGGATTCAAGTGTCTTTATTTTGGGTGAACTGTTCCCCCTCTTTACTCTGTCTGCTGCACCTTGATGTGGCTGCCGGTCCCAACCCTGGATAAAGTGGGGAGGGTTGAGTGCAAGGATAACTGTCACAGTTGAGGGCGAGAGCAACTGCACCTGGATTTCCCCTCAGTGGTCCAACCAGGGCACCTACTCTCTGGCTTTCACCACTGCAGACGTTGCCTTTCCTGGGTGGAGACCCATGTCTCCCTCCCTTCTGACTGGAGTATTTCCAGGCTGCACAGTTCCCCCTGCCTTCACCATGTTGCTCCTAGCAGAGACAGACTTCTTGTTTGCTGTCACCTGCTTGCTTTCTCTTCAGAGATGGTTAACACTGCCCAGTCATAAATACCACACAGCTCTTTTTATGCAAGCCTGTTTTATTCTTAAGGTAAATGCACTAGAGAGCACATGTTAAAAACAATAAAAGAACCTATGCATGCTAATAAGCATACCAGAGATCACCCAAAACCTAACATGGGCTCTGGCAGGAGCAGTCCTTCAATACCCCACCCAAGGAGTTTCCTTGTGGCTTCCAGTTCATCACAGCTTCAGCTCAAAGCAAGCACACAGTCTTATGGGCCTTTATAGGCCCAGTCATTATAGCTCTTCCCTAAGGATTAAGGCCCTCAGTGGACATGGGGACTTATGCATTTGCTGGACCAGGAAGAAGGCCTGAGGCTGTTTAAAACAGAGGTTTTTCCAAAAATCCTTTGTTGGTCGTGGCCCTGGAGCATCCAGTTTGAACTAGTATGTGCATACCTTTGTAGAGAGTGGCTTCAATGGGCTAATAATTGGAGGAATTACATTAGCATTCCCATCCTCTTGGAGGAGTTGTATACAATTCCCCAATAACACACACATATATTTGCATTTTTAATACAATGGATGGATCCCAAAGGTATTCACCCTAATTCAGGAAGATTTAACCTAATTCAATAAAGTTTACCACCTTAATTCCATAAGGTTTGTCCAGGATTTTACAGGATATTGTCAGTCTGTCACACTAACCATCTAGACTTGTAAAAAACCAACCCCATTGGTTATGGGAATGGAACCAGGCTACTGTTCCGGTAAAAATGGCTGCTTAGGAGAGAACACTGCTGACCCCAGGTGGAAACAGCAGCAAATGACAGAAACAGATGGAAGAGTTTCTGCCCTGTGCACCAGTATTGGTGAAGGAAGGCTGTAAATGTTTCACCTCTCTTAATTCTAAGGTTGGTTTTCATTGTGCCTTTCTGATGACATAACTGCAGTGGTCACTTAAAGGTAGTATGCTTCAGGAAGTTGCCTTTCAGAAAAAAACCCAGGTGTGTATTGGATTAATAGGATAGCAGATAGCTTGCTATTAGGTTGTTGGTAAATGTTTATACCAGTGTAGAGTGGTTTCCTGCGAACAGACTAATGGCGTAAGGCTTTTATTTTATGCATAAATCAGTCACATTGTTTCTTTATCTTTGTTGCAATATTTTTAAACTTCATAATCTGTACAAAATACCACTGTTTTGTAGATGTTACACACGCTAGAGTTCCATGCTTTAATCAGACATGGCAAACAACTGAGAAATGGCAAACCATGCAGGCTTTGAAAATCTCAGTGATGATCTAATATTAAATATGTAGCACATTTTCTGTGTTTTTTTTATTTAGTCCAAACGTGTGCTGTTACTATGCTTATGTGGGCATCAGGAATTGCTCTTGAATAATGTTCTTGGGAAGGTGGTATTTAGAAAATAAACAGGTCTGACCTAGATTTTGCACCTGGTTTACACAAGCTTCTATATCACGGTACTTATAGGAACATATATAAACGTCATTTCCCTGTGATAAGGAAACCCAAGATTGTATGTGGCCACAAGTAGCAAAATGGAAAATAACTGATCTGTAATTCTTTTTAACGGATTCTCATTCTTGGGACTCAGGCAGCCAGTATGAGACAGATAGGAAACTCCCCTAGGTCAGTGCTTTTTAACCTTTCTGATAGCTGTACAAAAGGCACCCCTATTGGTTGTGTGCCCTGAACTGCAAATACTCCAGCCTTAGTGTTTCCTATCCAGTTCTCCTGTTGCACAAAAAGCAATAGCTCACTAAAGTCGGTCAGTGATAACCCTTCCCCCTTATCATTGACAAAAATATACATACACTGCACTTGAAAGACAATAGCACATCACTTTACATATGGATTGCTGTGCTCCCAGATTCTGCAGGGAGTTGACTGAATGAATGACTCCTAGGAGAATTTCTCAATTCTGGTTCTTTGAAGGTAATTCTTACAGAATTTTCCCACCTTAAATAGCTCAAAGGTGAATAAGGCTATGTCTTATAACCAAAAGCATAGGCAGTGTAAAAAGAAGACCAATGCTCAGTATTGTAAAAATGCAACTTTTATATTAATTATATATTATATTATATTACTTTTATATTATATTCCTTCATATAATAAAAATGAGTACATTGACAAAGCCTCAAAGAATGTGACCTCATAAACAAAAACTGTCAACATTTGGCTAATTCAGACATGAGATACCAAGAAGAAACTACTGAGGCAGGAGATTTTGGGCCACCCTGATCTCAGAAATGGGGATTCTGAATCCAAATAGGGACTCTACAAGGGCAAAAGCTAAGCAGGAATGGGCTGTGATGGTATGAGGTAATAAAGTGCAATTTCTGGGGCAGCAGCTTTCTGCACCATGCTGCACAAAAGAAGTCTGCATCCTTTTGATGGCCGTCCTGGTCAACTCTCTCCTGTGTGATGGTTGCCATCTCTTAGGGTAGGTCTTGGCAGAGAGCTTTACGGGAGTGAACCTTGTTTGACTTCTGATGGAGTCATGGGAACTCCACAACATTCAACGCAGCCTTTGAAGCTGATTAAACCCTTCTTGCAAATAACTCCCAACAACAAAGTTCAAGTATCTGTTTCCCCTTAATCAGCAAACTTATAGGAAGTGGAATATGTAGCCATCAGAGTCCTTGGCAAAATATGTATTTTTCTCTACTGCTTGAGATTGGAGTGTGACTGGACTTACGTATCTCTGTCATCTCCTTATAAATGGTATGCAAGGTCACATTCATGGGAGCAAAACTTAGACGAGGTACCAATTATTCTTGGTCTTTGAGAATTCTTGGGTGGGGCCAAACCCAACCCAGATGTCCTAGCCAGATTTTGCAAAAACTGGGATTCTCCAGAGCAAATCGTTCTGTCTCTTATAGGTAAATCTATATTTGTGCCCAAATATACCCAGCCTTTTCTTTGGAATACAAATAATAATCCTGGATGCTTCCAGGTTCACCTCCGTGATTTTACATAAGTGATTGCAAGGTGCATTTTGAAGAGGTGGAGTAATTGATGCTACTGGAAGAGGCGTTGGCACAGACAATCCTCAGGTAGTCACTGCAAGCAAAGTTGAATAATTGCACTGAGGTCAGAACTGCTTGTGTTGATATAGATTACCTTCTGGATGCAATTGCCAGCCTGGTATAAATTGGGCTCCTAAGGTGCTGAGAATCCCGAACTGCTTCTTACTATTCTGTCGTCTGCTGGTTCTAGAAAGCTTCAGGGTAATAAGTATCAGAGGGGTAGCCGTGGCACCTTAAAGACTAACAGATTTATTTGGGCATAAGCTTTCGTGGGTAAAAAACCCACTTCTTCAGATGCATGGTGCCATCTTCTGCAGGTGGGTTTCCAAGGTGGGGAGGGAAAGCATGCAGTTAGTTTCGTTGCCCTGAAAGGGGACGAGGGAGCTGGCTTGCAAAAGTTAGGAAAATGCAGACGTAAGGACTCTTAAACAAAGACCCATGAGACACTCACACACAGATCTTAACAGCTGTGTGAGTCTTGGGCCGTGTGTACATGCACACTTGTACCAGATTAATTCAACTGATTTAATTAATCATGTTAGTTAAATTGATATAAATACCTTGTTTTGATTTGAGTAGTTTATTTCAGTTTAGCTTAGACCTGTTCCTAATCAACTGAAGATAAACTAGGGTAGATTGATTTAAATAATTTATTTTAATCTCGTTTTGCAGTTGAAGTTTTTAGTTATTTTCCTAAAGAAAGGTTGATTCTCACAATTTGGTAACCATTAAACCGTGTTGATTTGCAACTAAATATAACATTTACCCTAAACATAGTGCTTCTCTTTGCTAACCAAGAGTATATGTTATATCTATGCATAATGTATTTCAGCAATTATGTAGCTTAATATACATTTTTTTCAGAATCTTTATTTTTTATATTATGTTAGAAAATGGTGAATGATGCATTTATTATATACTAGATTAATTTTTTACTCGTGGTTTGTGCAAACTGTTTGGATGGAAGTTGAAATTCATCTAAAAATGAACAATAACAGCATTTTAAATGATTATTAATAGTTATATAAAACTATCTTAAAGTGCTGGATACATATGAAAAAATTATCAAAACATCTTTTTGTATTTAAAAATTATTTATTAAACAAAGGAAGTATTGAACTTAGTGTTTTTGTTCACCATGTTCTTCAAGATTTTAGAACTAGTTGATCTCATCCTCTCATACCTAGGTTTTATTCATAGATTGGAAGAGGAAAACAAGCATTCTTGCTTTTTCAACTCCCATTTGATTTTTTAAAATTTTGAATGAACTAGTCATTAAACTGAACTAATTAAAAAAAAAAATAAAGTGAAATGATGAAAATATTCTGTCTGCACCTGCAGAAGAAGCTACTGCTGTCAAAAACTAATTTAGCACTTCAGCAAGCCCTGGTTCTAGGTGCTTAGCCAGTGACTTCCACCAGTTCAGTGATTTGATTTTTCTCTAATACTTAAGTCTTAATATAGGTTGTCGTAATTTCAGATTTAATTTTAAATAGGTTTCTCTTCTAAAAATAATGTACTTAATTTAAACAATTTTATTTAAATATTTTTTTAAATAATTGATTTTTATCCTGAGCTAAAACAAACAAAAACCTGATTTAAACTAAAACAAATATCTATATAGGCTTTTGTACTCATGTAACTAACTCTCTATTAAAATCATGTGTTTAAAACTAGTTTAACTGTGCATGTAGACAATCCTTTAAAATGTATTTTAGAAGTTTTCCTTTTCTTCCATTGGAAGTTGTTAAATGGCAGTTCAGTATTGGTCATCTCGGGTTAATATTAATAGACAAAAAAAAATTCAGAAGAATGTTGTCATTACCTGATTGAGTTAATTTATCAAAGTAAAATAAAGAGCCAGCTTCAGTGTATGTATTTCCTAGGGGTTTCATATGAAAATTAATATTTTGTCTATATAATGAGTGATTTTTTTTGTTTTGTGTTCTTGGAAAGATAAAGGCTGAGTAGGCTTCTTAACTTGATAGTGATCCCTTGCTTCAGAATAGGAAAGAAGAACATTGTGAAGCTTCAGAATAGGAAAGAAGAACATTAAAGTTTCTTTTCATAAATTAATCCTTTGCAGTCTCTCTGAAAAGGGAATAAATGTCTTAATTGTGGTAAAATTTAAAAAATATGTTTGGCTAATTCTGATTCTCTCAATTTAGTAATTCCACTTTCAGATTGTTACGGGTTTTTGAGGCTTCAGTGCAACTTGCAATAAAGATCTTTTCAGTAATAGATTTCTACGATTGACAAGATAAGTTATATGGCACTCAAGTACAGTAGGAACTTTCAGATTCAAACTAGTGACTGGGACCCCCCATTGCACAATATTGAACCTGTCTGGAGAAAGTTGGACATATGAATATGGGACAGTTGGGCCTTTTTGGCACCAAAAGAGGAGTGGGAGGAGGCTCAGGGTTTCTGATATCTAAAGAAGCATTTTTAACTTTTGGTACTGAGGATAGTGCATCTCTTTTCTTCCTTTTTTGATCAGAGGGAGGAGCAGGGTGAACTTCAAGTTTTTTGGGAAAGAGCTCCTGAACTTTGTATTTCCCACCCCTGCAACTCTTTATGGCAACTACCTGCCCTTCTGCATCCCACTCCAGTATCATACAACAATGACAAATAAACATGAACATGATGTTTCTATTGAAATAGTTAATGACAGTTTAATTATTGTCATTGGGCTTCAGCGTTAACATGCCATTGAGACCAATGGGACCAGTTTATACTTCTCTCATATGTGTTGTTTTAAGGTGTCTGCAGAATCAGGAAGACATTATTGCATCCGTTAAGGTCACAGTATTACCACCATATTGTCTCACATGGACAGCTAATAAAACAGTAGTAAAAATGTCTGTGCTCAGTCTCCACTAGCACTCTTTCCATTACTACCACAGGTGGAGATGTCCTGGTGGTAGTGCAGTAGTGGGAGATTCCCACCAAAATGCTAAAGTAGACATAAGTGTAATATCTAAATATTTAATACACCTCTACCTCGATATAACGCTGTCCTCGGGAGCCAAAAAATCTTACCGTGTTATAGGTGAAACTGCGTTATATCGAACTTGCTTTGATCCACCGGAGTGTGCAGCCCCGCTCCTCCCCCCCACCCCCGGAGCGCTGCTTTACCGCGTTATAGCCAAATTCGTGTTATATCGGGTTGCGTTATATCTGGGTAGCGGTGTATTCAAAATGAAAACTTAGATTGTGAAGCTCAGTTATGTAGCACTTTTAAAATCTATTATGCAGTCACATACACCTGGCTCTGTTAATTGGAAACATCACTTTAGCGCTCTGGTATTAAATCTTTGCTGAGAAGTAGGGTGAGGCTGCTATTTGTGTGGAAACTAATTTTTGGGGATGCAATTTAGCAATGTTTTACTGTATTTGAGGCTGGCCATGTTTTAAAGTACTCCACAGTGGCATAGGTGCAGGGCTACAGCTTCGCTGTAGCCCTGTACTGTAGCGCTTCAGTACAGATGCTCACTCCAGTGACAGGAGGGGTTCTCTCCTCACTATAGTTAATCCAACTCTCCAAGACACTTTAGCTAGGTTGACGTGAGAATTTTTCCATTGACCTAGCACTGTCTACAATAGGGGGTAGGTCAGCATATCTACATATCTCAGGTGTGTATTTTCCCCCTGAGAGATGTAGCTATGCCAACTGAAATTATTAACTGTAAGTGTTTTGGCTCTAAGAAGCTATTCATAATGCTACAGATATTTCACACTCCTGAGAGATGTAGCTATGCTGATGCTAGTTTTCCATGTAGACTAGCCCTTAGTTTATACTACAAAGTTTTGCCAGCATAGCTACGTTGGCTAGGAGTGTGAAAAAATCACACCCCAGCCAGCATAATTATTTTGGCAAAACCTCTGGGGTAAACAGAACTATGCTGACAGAAGAGTGCTTCTGTAGGTTTAGCTAATGTCATATGGGGAGGTGGTGTAACTATGCCGGCAGAAGCCCTCCTGTCAGCTTACGCTACGTCTCCACTAGAGGCTCTGATGAGGTAGCTATACCGGCAAAGGCTCTGTAGTGTAGACAAGGCCCAAGTTGGCTCTAAGGGTTCCAAAAATTGGAGAAGCCCTACACATGGGAGATACTTTGAGGGTGTTGAGAAAATCCTATTTTGCAACATTGAATATTGTACCTGAATTCATAGTCAAATCTTATTAAAAGTTTAGAATCTGACTTTTTTTTTTATTATGCTCACCAAATTTTAAATGCTTCATTTAGGATTAGGTGTATCCTGCAATTTGAGTTGGACAGGAAGAGTTAATGCTATGAAACTTCAAGCAAATGGAAAAATCACTCAGTCAAATGTGAATTTGTTTATTATACAAGCCAAAAATACTTCTGAAATCTTTGTGGATGTTAACATACTTAAGTATCTGATTTTTATTCTTTCATCTCCTTCTGCAAAAAAAATTTACTACTGTGAAACAGTGATTGCATGTCAGCTGAAATGTATGGAAAAGGAATTAACATGAATATGGTAGAATAGCCTATAATATTGCATGAGGGTTTTGTATGAAATGGAAAGGGGGGGATTAGAATTCTAGTGTTATACTAATAGCATTCTGCTTTTTATCATACATGAACAAGTTATTTCAGGAGACAATTTAGTTGATGGTTGTTCTCTTTGATTTCAGGAAACCATGTAAATATGAGAGAAATATGAAGCACTGTGGTTGCCTTGTTCTTCTTATTCCAAAATTTTCCATAGCAGGCACAATTAATACAGCCGGGTAACAGTAAATAATGGCTGGGTATGGCAATTAAAAATAGTATGCTTTTTTTTATAGCAGATTTCTTAGAATCAGTGACCAAAGGTAAAAAATCAGATTTGGTATTCTAATTCTTTTTCCAGGATCTAGTTAATTGCAAACTGTTAACTGTGTAAGTTAATAGCTTTTTAAGGCCAGAACAGATCGTTATAATTGTATAAGGAACAGGGAGAGACTAAAAGGTTTTGATTAGCAGCTGTGGATCGTGTGCATGGAGATAAAGGGCTTGGTTAATTATGCTTTTCGTCTGTATGTTAGTTTGTGTCTCTGCTAGGGCTATGTGGCTGGGCTTTCAAGTCTCTGAACAGGAAGGGTGAGAAGTCTGTTTGTGTCTCTGTGAGGGCTGGTAGACTGGGGCTCTTTGGCCATAAGTCAGGCCCAGTGTTTGAAGTCTTAATCCTCTCTGTGAGTGAGGAGATGAGCTGACCTGCAAGGCTAAATGTATAAACCAGTTGTAAAGTGAATTCCTGAGGTGAGCAGGAGAAGTTACCGGGAGTTTGAAAGAGTTTGCAACAGAGAGTAGGCCCCTTTTTCTCACGGGTTTGTGGTCTTGAAGGGCAGCTGTTGATTCTGTAGTATCAGAGAGACAGTTCTTGGACAATCCGCTATTACCACTGCAGGTCCAACCAGATAACAATTTTGTTTCAAAGGAACAGGAGAGAGTGGAAAACAGAGACGAGGGACTGGCAGTTTGTGACCAATCAAGGAAGGAGAAGCAGGAGAGGATAGACGGTCTTTGACCACCAGAGGAAAGAGAACCAGGAGAAATTCAACATAGGGAGAGGTATCCAGTCGCATTCTGGTACTTCTGCAGCAGCTACAGAGAATCTCTTGGAAGACTGAAATTCCAAAACTGGAGGAAAACACGGGGACCTCTGCAGGACACATGTGAAGATGGATGTCAACCATACCCAAAATGTTCAGTGACCTAAAAAGGAGCTCTTTGTATGCTCAAGAGCTTGTCTTTCTCACCAACAGTAAAAGATATTACCTCACCACCTTGTCTCTCTAATATCCTGGGACCAACATGGCTACAACAACACTGCATGCTGCTGCAGAAGATTCTTGGCAGATCATCAGAGGCTTCAAAGATCTTACAAGGGAGCTGAAGGATAGGAAAGCATTGGTGGTGATCTGAGATCTGTCTTGCCCCGCAACTGAGAAGATAGCCAATAGAAAATGTTAGAAGCAAACTATTGGCTAGGTAAAGGGTCTATAGTTGATGGTTTGGATTTTGTGAAACATTGGGTCATCTTCAATAGGGAGAAAAGGATGTCTGGTTTGGACTGCCTCTTTCAGTAGAAAGGGTTCCAGTTTTCTGGGTGACAGAGGACAAAAGCCTGGGAAATAATCAGGAGGAATTAGAAATGTTCATTTATGAAGAGAAAATTTGGTATAATTAGTATTACTGAAACCTGGTGGGCTGAGTCACATGACTGGGATTTTAATATTACTCCATTTTAGGAAAAAGAGAGTGGGCAGCCAAGGAACAGGGTTGTCATTTTACATCAAAGAAGCTATTGTCTGCATTAGATTTATTGACAATTCAGAAGTATAGGACCTGGAATAGTTATGGATCAACGTTCTACCGGATAAATCCCACTGTGGGGTACTGGTTGGGAATCTGTTACAGACCACCAAATTAGACAAGGGAATAGGATGAGCAGCTCCTTAAACATCTGAATACAATGTGTACAAAAAAATTGTGTTTTCATGGAGTTCAATCTTGCAGACATGTGGAAGGGTCTCATGCAGCCATTAGTAAAACATTCCTGGAGTTTCTCTAAGTTATAACAGGGGTTTGCAAACTTCATTGCACTGTGACCCCCTTTTGACAATAAAAATTATTACATGACCCCCGGAGGGGGGACTGAAGCCTGAGCTCACCCGAGCCCCACCACCCTGGCGAGGGGGAGGGGACCAAAGCCAAAAGGCTTCAGCCCCAGGCAGAGGGCTGTAACCTGAGCCCCACTACCCCCAGGGCTTAGGCTTTGGCTTTAGCCCTGGGCCCCAGCAATTCTAAGACAGCCCTGGTGACCCCATTAAAATGGGGTCCCGACCCACAGTTTGAGAACCCCTTGGACTGTAAGGATCGGCAAAGGAGCACAGCAAATTTCAAAACAATCTGAGTAAGCATTTGGATTTTACAGCACTTCAAGAGAAGATTGAGGCATAATCTACAAGTACGTGGCAAAAATATTTTTGATAGTCAGCAGCTCTTTTAATATAATAGAAAAAGGCATGATGAGGTACAATGCTTGGAAGCTGAAGCTAGACAAATTCAGTCTAGAAATACAGCATATGTTACTAATAGTGAGTTTAATTAGCCATTGGAATAATTTACCTTGTGATGTGGTGGACTCTCCATCACTAGAAGTCTTTAAATCAAGGCTGGATATCTTTCTAAAAGTGATCCTATAGCTCAAACAGAACTTATAAGCTTGATGCAGAAATTATTGGTTGAGGTTCTGTGAAGTGTTACGCAGGAGGTCAGACTAGATGAACATATAGTAGTTCCTTCTGGTCTTAAAATCTATTAAGCTAGTCTTACTATTCTGCAAGTGGAATTAGTCTTCCTTACTGGATAAATGAACACTATTGTATCAATAACTTGTGGCTGAATAAAAACACATTTTTTAGGAAAGCAGTCCTGATTTAAATGCTACATGTGGTGATGATTTCATTGTCAACAGCAAAGAGAAAAGGTCTTACAATTTTGGAACCAAATAGTCTTAATTTCACTAAACTACAAGACCAAGGCTGGTTCTGACAGGCTGCACAACCTATAGTTGCGAGGTGGGGGGTGGGAGGGGAGGAGGAACATAGTCCTAATTAGGATCAGTCCTCCATAGGGAGGCAATTAGTTCTGCACTTACTTTCCTTATTCCTCCTCCATACACCATATTAGAAGTGAATGTGAGTAAGCTGAGCCTCATGTACCCAGAGACCTTGGTAAGAATTGGGAGCTCCCCACATCAGTGAACCTGTGTTTGTACGGTACCTAGCACAATGGGATCCTGGACCTCTAGGGCATTTAGGTGCTATGGTAATAAAAATAAATAACAACAATTTGGATTTGCTTTGCTTCTGAGAGGTCTTCCTCTCTGTTCCCTCCTGCCACCCACTATGAGTAGGTGGGCCCAGGGCCCAGCTCTGCAGACAGCAGTGCAGAAGTAAGGGTGGCAATGCCATGCCATGCCATCCTTACTTCTGGCTGCTAGTGGGGCATTGCTTTCAGAGCTGGGCACCCAGCCAACTTGCTGCCACTCTCCGGCCACCCAGCTCTGAAGGCAGTGCAGAAGTAAGGGTGGCAATACCGCGACCACCCTAAAATAACCCAGAGACTCCCACCCCCCTGCAACTCCCTTTTGGGTCAGGACCCCAATTTGAGAAATGCTGGTCTCCCCCGTGAAATCTGTGTAGTATAGGGTAAAAGCACACCTAACACCAGATTTCATGGGGGCAGACCAGATTTAACGGTCCGTGACATGTTTTGCGTGGCCGTGAATTTAGTAGGGCCCTACCTATGATTGTCTTTTCTCAGCCTCTTTGTACCTATCTCTTCTCAGCCTCCCCAGGTCTGTTTGTTCTTGCATCCCTGATGTAGCCAGTTTGGGGAAGGTTTCAGACTTGTTCAATTCTATATGTACAACATAGAATTGAATAATATGTGGAGAAGGAAGAACAAACACCTACAGAATAGGGGCCCTCTGATGGGCTTGAACTTGCTCTGCTCTGAACGGTTCCCTGAAGATACTGAATTAATAGTTTAGGATTTGATGAGCAACTGATGTTGTACATCTTTGTTCTTTTTATTGGCAGGCAGGATTTTGTGGTGGTATGTTTTTTGTTTTGTTTTTTCCCCAAAAACTTTCTAAGAAACCCATCCAAGCTCTGCAAGCTGTTTGGAATCAGTTGAGAGAATTTTTTAAAAAAAGGAAATTCCTTAAAATATTTCAGGGGCTTTTCAAGAGATTCTGTGTCCCATTGCATAGCATAATTAGCAAATTAACTTTAACTAGACTTTTTTTTGGCCTGTTTCTATTTCGAGTCTCTTTTCTGGAAATCCGGCTTAACAGAATGGATCCAAATATGTTCCTTAAGAATACCCCCAAAGGACTGTAATGTATTACTGGAAATGGGTTCATCAAAGGTCAGAGAGCATGATTTAGTCCAGGCAGCTTTCCATTTCTCCTTCTACTTCATAACATTGTAGGTCTTGAATCTTTCTTGAGAGAGAAATTTGATTGCATAGTATTTGTAAATAGGATTCTCCTTAATAATTGGTTATTGTGGGCTTCTGTTGCCTACTATTAATATTTATTATTAGTATAAGGATCAGTGTATGCACAGGAGTAAAGAAAACTTCATCAGAGTAACGTCATTTAAGATGAGCTTAAATTACTCCAACAATATTTTGGTCCCCTTTTCTTCTGCGATAATCTTTCCTTCAAATGTTCATTTTTCATGCATAACTTTTACTGCTTGTCTATAAATTTGGGGAATAATTTCAATTTTCTTGGGTTGTTTTTTTTCCACATAGCCTTTTATCTTGACTTCAACAAGGCTATACTCTGGTTCAGCTGCCAATACTGTCAATGGCCAGATTAGGAAAACATAAGTTTAAACTATTTTTCTTTTTTAAGCTCTTTGTTATATTGTCCCATTCCATATTGGAAGTTAAGTGGAAGGAATGAACATTTTAGAGAATGTGTGTGAATTCAGTTACTTGTGTAGCTGCATAAACTCATTTCTCTTTGGATTTATAATGTGTGTCAAATTTGAACAGCGAGTGGCTTTGTGTAACTGACTGTGCCCCACTAGTGGTTCTCACACCTGCTCTTTGCAAGAAAGAAGAAAAAGTTATAGCATAACCCTCTTTTTTTTTTTGCCTACCATCACTCTGCCAGTTTGAGTGCTGATACCCACTCAGTAGACTGAGTGAATATTGTTCCCTGTAAAAATCCTTGCTAGATCTTAACCATAGCTGATTTCTTATTTTTTCAAGCTTTTCTTTTATTACCTGAAATTGAAATATCAATTTCAGCTGACTGAGACACACTTTCAGATACTGTAGCTATAAGAATTAGTCTCATGCATACTTATGAATTAATACTCATTTATTTGTTGTGTGATCAGGTTTAAAGAAAATATCAAAGAAATTCAAGACAGAAGAAAGTGCCCCAGAAAAAGAAGCAGAGACAGAAAAGCACAAGGTAATTTTTGTGTTAAAGCATTAAGGATTACAGACATAGGTCCCAGTCCTTTCAATACTTGTGAGTTCATCGCATGTGAGTAGTACCAGTGAGGTCAGTAGGACTACTCTGTTGATAGGAATATAATTAATGCCAGTCAGCATGTTTCTATGGAAAATAGGTTTTGCCAAACAATCCTCATTTTATTCTTCGAGATTACAAGTTTGGTTGATAAAGGAAATTCTATAAATGTAATCGACTTTTTTTTAAAGTGTTTGAGTGTTGCAAGGTATTCTGAATAGAAAATTGGCACTGTAAAGTATCAGTAAAGCATGCATTAAATGGATTAAGAACTGGCTAACTGACAGATATCAAATAATTATCCATGTGGAATCCACATCAAATGGGGATGTTTCTTGTGGAGTTCAGCAGGCATGATTATTAGGCCCAAAGTTATTCAATGCTTTTATCAGTGATCTGAAAGTAAATATAAAATCACTGCCTCTGTGAGCTGCAGAGAAAAGAGCAGCCCAGACTAGGGTAGATTGATTTACATTAGGGCTGTCAATCGATTAAAAAATATTAATCGCACTGCTAAACAATAATAGAATACCATTTATTTAAATATTTTTGGATGTTTACAGTGTTCACTTTATTTTTTTATTACAAATATTTGCATTGTAAAAACCAAAAGAAATAGTATTTTTCAGTTCACCTAATACAAGTACTGTAGTGCAATCTCTTTATCATGAAAGTTGAACTTACAAATGTCGAATTATGTATGAAAAAAACCTGCATTCAAAAGTAAAACAATCTAAAACTTTAGATCGGTGCTTCTCAAAGTCGGGCCGCCACGGTTCGGCCGATCGCGGCTCCCACTGGCCGTGGTTTGCCTCTCCAGGCCAGTGGGGGCTGCGGGAAGTGGCGCGGGGCAAGGGATGTGCTGGCGAGCCGCGGCCAGTAGGAGCCGCTATCGGCCGAACCTGCGGACGCAGCAAGTAAACAAACTGGCCCGGACCGCCAGGGGCTTTCCCTGAACAAACGTCAGCCTGATTTTGAGAAGCACTGCTTTAGAGCCTACAAGACCACTCAGTCCTACTTTTTGTTCAGCCAATTGCTCAGACAAACAAGTTTGTTTACATTTGCAGAAGATAATGTTGCCCACTTCTTGTTTACATTGTCACCTGAAAGTGAGAACAGGTGTTTGCATGTTGTAGCCAGTGTCGCAAGATATTTACATGCCAGATGCACTAAAGATTCATATGTCCTTTCATATACTTCAACCACCATTCCAGAGGACATGTGTCCATACTGATGGTGGGTTCTGCTTGATAATGATCCAGAGCAGACCAACACATGTTCATTTTCATCATCTGAGTCACATGCCTCCAGCAGAAGGTTGATTTTCCTTTTTGGTGGTACAGGTTCTGTAGTTTCCGCATGAGAGTGTTGCTCTTTTAAGTCTTCTGAAAGCATGGTACACACCTCGTCCTGCTCAGATTTTGGATGGCACTTCAGATTCTTAAAACTTGGGTCCAGTGCAATAGCTATTTTTAGAAATCTCACATTGGTACCTTCTTTGCGTTTTGTCAAATCTGCAGTGAAAGCATTCTTAATCGAACATGTGCTGGGTCATCATCTGAGACTGCTCGAACATGAAATATATGGCAGAATGCGGGTAAAACAGAATAGGAGACATACAATTCTCCCCCAAGGAGTTCAGTCAGAAATTTAATTACTGCATTATTTTTTTAACGAGCATCATAAGCCTGGAAGCATGCCCTCTGGAATGGTGGCTGAAGCATGAAGGGGCATACGAAGTTTTAGCACATCTGGCATGTAAGTACCTTGCAACGTCAGTTACAAAAGTGCCATGCAAACTCCTGTTCTCACTTTCAGGTGACATTGTAAACAAGAAGTGGGCAACATTATCTCCCGTAAATATCAACAAACTTGTTTGTCTGAGCGATTGGCTGAACAAGAAGTAGGACTGAGTGGGCTTGTAGGCTCTAAAGTTTTACATTGTTTTGTTTTTGTGTGCAGTTATGTACCAAAAAAAAATCTACAGTTGTAAGTTGCACTTTCATGATAAAGAGATTGCACTACAGTACTTGTATGAGGCGAATTGAAAAATATTATTTCTTTTATCGTTTTTATAGTGCAATATTTGTAATAAAAAATATAAAGTGAGCACTGTACACTTCGTATTCTGTGTTGTAATTTAAATCTATATATTTGAAAATGTAGAAGAACATCCAAAAATATTTAATAAATTTCAGTTGGTATTCCATTATTTAATAGTGTGATTAATTGCGATTAATTCTTTGTGTTAATTGCGTGAGTTAACTGCGATTAATTGACAGCCCTAATTTAAATCAAAGCAATTTAAAACACCAAGTGGAAATCTTCAATTTAAATAATTGATTTTAATAAAGTTTTCAATTTAGTTTTTTTTTAAAGAGAGATGCATTCTCGCTGGTTGATATACCCACTAAAACATGTTGATTTACAACTAAATAGAGCCTTTAAACTAGATTTGGTACATCTTTTTTGCTACCTAGGAGGGCACGCTGTAATTATACACATTTATATAAGCAATTACATAGTTGAATATTTTCAGATTCGTATTAACTGTACATTTTTAGTATGTTAGAAAATAGTGAATGACGGGTGAAATGATAAATATTCATAATTTGAAAAGTGAACCACTATACAATAGGAGTATGCCCAGGTGGGCTCAGTGGATAATCCTAATGAGATACACGATGGTGTCTCATGGAATCAGAGGGTGGGTCCCAATGCCTATGATGACTTAGCCAGTGTCTTGCACCCCGTAGCACAGCCCCTGGATTTCCCAGGGGATCACGGCCTTAACACAGTACAAGATCTATTGTTCCATAATTATAAAGCTTTACTTCAAAGCTAGATGTTTTCCCCTTGTTTTTCTTTATATAAAAAAGCCGCCTTTAACTAAAGTTTTTGATAGCGGCTCATGGATTCAGCATATTTATTTAAATGTTTTAAGAGATTGTAATAAGCTTAGGCCTTAACGTATTTTGTATTACATTCAGATTTCATTTTAATCAGGTTTATTTTTATGAGGAAAACTTGTAACTTAAATAACAAATTAAAAATCTGATTTAAATAAAAACCTGCTTTTTTTTTTTACCATTTTCCTCCCAAAAATAAATAAATCATTGATTTGTTTTTTTTATCCATCCTGACCCAGATGTCAAGAACCGTGAGACATACTGCTAGCGGAAAGGAAATTATCAGACATTTTTCGTTCCCTAAAGGCTTAGTTATTCCACTCCAGTAAAAGTTAATTTTTCTTTTTCTTTTTTTTAACTAATGTTATGCTGAAATAGTTGTTTCCCATTTGTAGAAATAGCTAAGTTAGACTATTCAAAGTTATTTAGCTTTGTCCTGAATTCATGCCCTGGCGTGGGGTTCTTATTTCTCATTAGTGTGAATGGAGTTTAAATTATCCACTTTAATCACAGAATTTCTTTGCTTTTGTTAGTGTGTGCCCCAAACTTAATTTCTTCTTTTTATTTAAACATCTGGTTTTTCACAAGTAAAAACTATCTTTCATAAGATAAGAATTGTCTGGAAACTTTTTTCATTTCTATGTTATAAATGTCAGTGTTGAGATCACATAAGTCTCTGAACTCTTGTAAGTGGAATGTTTAACCATATGGTCACTCTGAAGATGAAAATGAGTGACAATGATTATATTTAATTAGAGAGAAACCTTTCTGGGTTGTTCTTTATTTAAAAATAAAAATCAGCTCTATGAGAGTTTAAAAACAAATAATGCTTTAAGGTAAGCACAGATGGTTGTGGAATGTAGCCCATGTCACAATCCTACAAAAAGGCTAAATTGAATATAGATATAACAGCCTTGTGGAAATGAGAATAAAACCTTTACCCTGCTGTACTGAGTAGAACACTCATTGAATAGTACTGTAGTTTTCCTCCTCCTCAGTTCTCCAAATGTTTTAGAAGACATATTTAATATTCTAATAAACATTACTATGTTTTATAATTGCTTGCAATCTGTTTACAAATTACAGCTGTTCCCCTGGAGCCTGGAAATCTTGAGTGCTCATGTTTCAGAAGGAACATGTGTATTCCATACTCCACAAATGTTATGTAAATGGGCTCTTCTTATTGTAACAGGCTGAAATGGCACTGCTTATGATGGATGATGAGGAGGATGACAGAAGACATTTTAACTATGAGAAGATTGTAGAACAACAGAACCTGAGCAAGAAGAAAAAGAAACAACTAATGAAAAAGGAGGAGTTGTTAGAAGATGACTTTCAGGTAATACTAATACAGATTCCTAGTATTGAAATGTAATAGAATTTAGTAGTATCTCTACTTTTTCAAGAGGAGTGGATTGGAATTCTGATGTAAGAATTGTACCTCAGTAATATGGTTTGACAACATTTTAACAGTGCAATTGAATATAAACCTCTTTATAGTACTCCTACACAGGAAAAGGCTGGTATTCTAATACTGGGATCAAACAAGGATACAACTTTAATCAGTCCATGTTGCTTTTGAATGTTTGTTACCGACATGTACATGTGCCTATCACCATAGGACCTGGGTGCACTTTACATGGCTTAGATTACAAGCAATATTTCCCTAATAAAGGAAGCAAAACCAGACTATGTATAGGGATTTAAGGAGACAGAATTCACTCTTCAAGATCACATGCAATCTGTTGGCTGGAATATTGATTATTGCCCTTCTCATGGCCTGTCTGCACTGGCTCTTTCCCTGCTCGCTTATTCTTAACCAACAAGGAATGTCTTCGTTGGCCCACTTTTTGTGATATACAGGTTTTACACAGGTGTGTCTCCTGTATGTTGTTGACTCTCCCACACCACCTTGCACACAATGCAAAGGACAGAGGAATCCCCCATACTTAGGTGAAATTCACCCTCCATGAATATGTAGTTTAATTTAACCAGCCTGACCAAATTCTGAGAACTACCGTTTGAAATTTAAATATTAAAGTTTAGGTTCCAGCTTAAGTAAGATCTGACTTAGGCAATTAGTGTTGCCCATATCTTGTACACATTCTGTCATTTAAATATGATTGCAATATTTTCTGGTATATTACATTTTCTGTCCTGTTTCTCAATATTATTTTTCATTGGTCGTAGTAAGGTTAACTGAAATAGGTTCTTTTTTCTATCTTCAGGTGAATGTTGCTGATACAAGGTTTCAAGCACTGTATACTTCCCACTTGTTTAATTTGGATCCTTCTGATCCAAACTTCAAAAAGACAAAAGCAGTGGAAAAAATTTTGGAGGAGAAAGCTCGCCGAAGAGAACAAAAGCAGCAGAATCTTGCAAAACAGATGCAGGAGAATGAGATTGGAAAGAAGGGAAACATCACTAAGAAATCTGTAGATCCTGCTTTATCAATGCTAATAAAATCTATCAAAAATAAAACAGAACAATTTCAAGCCAGAAAGAAACTGAAAATAAAATAAAGTCCAGTTGTTTGGCTTTCCTCAGTCCAATCTCTACTCCTTGTAAAATGGCAAAATTCATAAGAACTTTATGGATGTTGAATCCCATAAACTGTAAGGGTTTCTGAAGAATCAGTGCCAGGGTTGGGGCTTGGGGGTGAACTATAGACAACCGCTTGCAATACCATCTTTGAACCCTCCCACAAATACTTCCTTGGAATAGTATATTTGTAAAATAGTTCACAAACAGCATGTTTGACAAAATTTATTTACCTGAAGTTGTTTATTTCATAACACCATTTCAGTTAAAACTAATAGAAATGTTAAAGATGGCTACAAAGAACTTCCTTAGTTGTAGTAATGGACACATTTATAAACGAGTGTTTGTGACTTCAGGTCCTGATATGATTTTTAGATTTAAAAAAAACTTTGCAATTTCATAATGGTGTTTTTAATACTCCATGAGTCTATAAATACAATGTTACTGATGAAGATAATTTTAATATAACTGAAAGTGAAGATGGGTTGGATGAATTTTGTTTCTTAGTCAAGAGCTATGTGGATAACTTGTGAAATAACGAATAAAAATATATTGTACTTTATTAATAATACTTTTCACTTCTGTAATCTTCTAAGGATTCCAGAGCACTACAGAAACATTTAGTGAAATTCTCTGATTTGGAGAGATTCTCATGTACAGCAGCGAAACTGAAACAATTAAGGTCAAACTTGAATGCCCAAAGTTAGGTATCAAAATCCATTTTTCGCCACCTCAATAAGGTTGTGTCTATTAGGCATTTTCTTAAATTTCTCCCAATGTTGCATTGCTGTTAGTGTAACTCTACTGACCGTTGCAATGCTAGGAGTGCTAGGGTAGACAAGATGTCCAAAACAGGTCTATATGACACGGTTAAAAACACCAGAGCAGGGCTATGTTAGTGCTACCACTAGTGGAACAGTGGAAAAATGTGTGATAGAAGGGTAGCACAAATGGCCTGTTTTTCAGAAGTGTTGAACTCATTCCATCCAGTGTGTCATCCTGCTCTAGTTCTCTTTGCTGCATCAACTCTGATAAAAATGCAGCCAGTTAAACAAACTTTGTCAAAGATAAGACAAAATTGTAACATAAAGCACTCATTAGAACTGTGGGGCTGGAGATGTTCCCGTAACTGTGAACAAGCTCATGAGCTTCTACCTCCCTAAGCAGCTCTATTTCTGTAAACGACTGGTATATTTATCTAACTTTGCTTGGGCACGAGAACCCTGAATAGCGCAGCCAGGAGTGTTGCACTCTTGTTAAGAAGCTGCTTGAGAAGGCCCATTGATAGTAAATTTAGTAGCAGAGCTGGTTGATAAAATGTTAAGGGTTGACTGGGAACAAAAACAAAAAAACACCAGCAGTGTACTCTAAAGGAGGAGGTAAGTGCATGAAAATAGTTAATTGCTGCACCTGCTACTTGACACTATGCAATGTATGTATAAAGATAAACATACCAAATGAATACAGTCTGAAACTGTTTACAAAGTTAGTTTGTCAGAACGGGTAATACATGTGTCCCAAAAAAATCCTCCTACAACGAAAATATTTTAACCATATATATAAAAAAAGAAATTGGAATGCAAATAAAATTTCACTAAAACCACCATTAAAAGCAGTAAACCAATCAAAATGTCTTGCACAGATGAAGTAAATACAGATGGATGTTCACTGAAGCAGACGGTCCTTCAGTGTCAAAATATTAACTTTTAGTAAAACCAGTTTTTATGCAGACAGATTAAGAAAATGAGAGAAACCACATATTCAATTACAGGTAATTAGTGTTAAAAACTGAAGTGTACAGTGAGAAATGTTATGTGGAAATAGAAACAGGTGATTTCACAAGAGAATTTATATAAAGGAGTTCTGGAAGTGAAGAGCCAAAATTACATTTTATTGATCACTTGTGCAGCTTTACTGGAAAGCCTCCAGATTCACTTCTAAAATAGCTCAACTGAATGGTTGGGCAAATTAATAGACCTTGACCTGTTAACCAGCTCAGGTGGTGCTACAGAACTTACCCAGAGCAAACAAGCTCTTGATACCTGGTTTGGAGCCAGCCATCTGAGCTAGCCAGGGCTTAGCTACCTGCCGTCAGCAAAGAGAAATAAACCCCACCAGAATTGAGGACTTCAGTGTACACCATGGACCAATTTACTGATGTTCAGCTGGACATAGACTCAAAATAACCAAAAGGAAACAGGACAATTTATAGTAGAATTTCCTGCAGACTCGTGCAGCAGCCCAGCAGAAGTGGAGGTAGCTGCTAAATGAAGCTATCAGCCGTGAGTGCTCTAAGTACAAATCCACATCTAATATGCATGATGGAAAAGTACCAGTGTCGCTTATTCAGTACGTGCAATCTCCCCCTCTTGTGGTTGATTTCTGAATGTGCTTTAAATTTACATTGCTAAATAATACTCCAATAAGCCGCTTCCGCATATAGTGGTTATTCAACAGTATATAGAGGTTTGTGTTTTAATGCATCTCAATTGTCTGTTCAGCCTCCAGGTGTGAGTAATTAAGGTTGTGAAAAGCTGCTGAAAACGTTAAAAATCACCCCTAAAGACCATGTCATTGAGTTTGGTATGGACAACTTTCACGTTGTGAAATGTGCTGTTCTGCTCTGTATGCAGCAAGGCTATAGATTACGTTAGAAGGTGGACCATTGTAGAACACATGGAAAGGGCTAAACAAACTGAATGAAAAGAAATGAAAATGAGGCTGAAACTGCAGGACCATTGAAAACAGTACAGAAACAATGCACTGACAGGATCAGTCCAGCATTTTTGTGCAGTTAAAAAAAACTTTTCTGAAAATAGAGACAGATATATTTAGTATATGTAAAATATGAACTGCAATGCTGTTTTATTTTATTATAGTGATTGATGGCACGGGTAGGTGTCAAACTTGTTTGAAAATTGTAAATATATCAGTAAAACATGTTCAACTGATACCTACATATATTCTGGCTAGGAAAACTAAAGTTCAGCGTCTCATATTAATTGTGGGAAAACGTGGATTTTTATGCTTTTTATTCAGATAATGTGACACTGAGCTATTTTGGGTTCATATGGATTCTACTTATGTGTATAGATTTGCTAATAAAATAGTATGTACTTCCACTATGCTGGAAATTACTGAAGAAGTTGCTTGGTAGGGACTCACTTAAAATTTAAGAAGGCTTTTTCCATTCTAAGCTCTATTTTCATTTCCCTTTTCTCACTTTATTTTGAGTGAGGTCTGGGTGTAGGAAGATTTTAAAAGAAAGCTGTTTGAGTGACAGGGCTCTTAAAAATGTTACCCTGTTCCTGATGTTTTAAAAATGTGCTTAACAGTCAAATCAGAAATGAAAATGATAATTTATTTAATTTCATTTGACTATAAAGACCTCTCCAACCACCATCTTGTCCCCAGCTTCATATTCCTGGCCAAAATAATTGAGAAGATAGGAATCACCAAACGCCAACAATGTGACATCAGCCAACAACCTGGATGCCTCATAATCAGGGTTCAGACCACGGCACAGAACAGGCACAGCTCTAATGGCACTAAAAATGACCTCATGGCCAAGGATACAGACAAGATGTCCATGCTCATACTGCTGGTCTTTGGCACAGTGTACTACAAGATACTGATAACCTGAATAGATGGCCAGGCACTATGGTGGCTCCAGTCATTTCTCTCCAGCAGAACTCAGAGTGGTTCCTCCTCTCTGAAGACCCTTGTGACAAAGTGAGAATTCTCTGTAATAATTTTATGAATCCTAATTGTGCTTCATTTTGCCTCTGTACTTTGCATTGCTACCCAGTAGGGTGGGGGAAAAAGGGTTAAGTCTGCTCTTGGGGCAGAACAGAAGATATGAGGTGTATGTGTCACCTGGCTGTCTGGATGGAATGAACAGGTCATTAAAGAACTGGTTGAAACAAACTCCAAATAATGGAGGATCCAGAGAGCCAATGAAAACCCCCCAATGACTGAACAATCAACCCTTAACAACAAGCTCCAACAGGCAGGGTAGGTTAATTCATCATGGCTCTGTCTGAAGCCAAAGGACTGAAAGTAATTGGTTTTTGGAAGAGGCTTGACAGTGCTCACTGGGGACTGAAAAAGGGAACCTGAAATTAAGTCCAGAGCAGCGTGGCTGATGGATGGCACTGGTTTGGCAGGTGGATTACGTCTTAACATTTATTTCTCTATGTTAACTTAAGGACTGCAAATGCTGTGTTCCAATTAACTAATAAACTCTACTCTGTTTTGAAAGCATTGCCTGGGGACTCTTTAAAATCTAGCACATCCTGTGGATCCCTGACCGCCTTCACCCCGAGAATCCCATAGGGATTCATACTCTTTTCTCTTCAATATCTACATGGGATGACTGGGTGAGATAGTGAGATGCCATGGACTCAGCTGCCAATAGCATGCTGATGATGTTCAACTATATTTTTCATATTTAACGGACACAACCACCAGTGCTTGTAAGATGTCAGAATGCTTATAAGAAAATCAGCTTTTGGATGAAGAGCAGCTGGCTCAAACTGAACCCAGGCAAAACAGAAGTGATGCTGGTTGGAAAGGGGAAATGTTACGAAGAATTAGCTGAGATGTTGTCTCCACATTTCATTAAAGGCGCACAGCCGCCATTCATCAAAGTGGTGTGAAACTTTTAAAGATCCTTTTTCACTTCATGCATTAATCCTGGATGACCAGGTAGTATCAGTTTCTAAAAATGCCTTTTGTCACCTTCAGCTTGCTAGAAAATTTAGCCCCTTCTTCTCAGGTGAGGACCTGGCTATATGTATTTGTTACTTCCAGGCTGGATTACTGTAATTCACTGTATCCGAAGCTGAATGTGAAGATGGTGCAAACAGGGTCCATCTGGTACAGAATGTGACTGCCTGCTTTCTCCATGACTTAGGTATCTATGAGCACCTCAGGCCTATGTTCAGATCCGTGTACTTTCTCCCAGTCAGCTTCCTGGGCATGTTTTAAAGCCTTGATCCTCATTTTCAAAGCAATTACATCAGAGACAGAATTTTGATCTATCAACCATTGCAACTGCTGTTCTCCAGGACAATGCAGATGGTAAAGCTTAGGATGAAGGGTTTCAGAGTATAGGGCAAAGCATTTCCAGGGGCTTGAGCTATGCAACGAATTTCCAGAGATCAGGCAAATCCAGAGTCTGACCATCTATTAGAAACACTGTAACCTTCCTCTTCAAAAAAGCTTTTAAACCATCAAAATGATACTCATGCCACCAAAACCCTCTTTACACAGTAAATCCCTAACGTCCCCCTCAAAAAAGAGGATGAGAATTAATAAAATGTAACAAAACAAAAGCCTTACCCCAAGCAAGAACTTTGAAAAGGGAGAAGTGCCAGACGCTCCATGAAGTTCACTAGGGACTTCTTGTTTCTGATCTTACATGGAACGTGCCCAGTTACTATGGTGATGGGCAGCCGTTTGAAACCCTAAGATAGATAGAATAGCAAACATTCCATCCACTTAGTTCTCCAGCAGAACTATTATAAAGGAAAGGTTCCAAAAGATTTGGGAAAACAAATTAAAAGGTCAGCAGTGCTGATGGAGCTGGAATCAAATTGTATGTTGTATTGCATCACCTGCGCATATAGATATATTGGGTTTCCTCTTTGGAAGTAGTAGTTTTGGTAAGCTATTTTGAACCATATTACTCTGTTCTTGTTTTTAGTCTTGTGTCCAGAGATGGCAAGGAAGCCCAGCCTGTATTTAACAGCCAGAATAAGACATGGTAGACAAAAATGTATAAATAGAAACTTGAAAAGGCACAGGTATGGGTTTAAAAATGGTTGATTGTATTTTGCAGCTGTATTTACATGGAAACTTCCCAGAGAGATTTGCCATACCAAATAGCAATGTATGGTGTAAATTGTGCTGTATTCAGTGTCCAGTCCGATGCATGTTATTTGCTTTTCTTGAATATTCAAATTCTCAGACCGTCTTATATTAAGGATCTTTGTTTTGATGCATTTTGCATGAAAGTCATTTGGTCTCAGTCCACCATTTAATTTGAAATCCCTCCTTTGTTAAGGGTGACCTACCCTCTTGAGTTTTGAGAAAATTTTGCTAATGATCCAAGAGAGAAAGTAGCAGCAGAATTCAGTTTTGAGTGAAATCTTTGAACAAAACATCCTTGATTAAGTTAGCTAAAGACCATTTCCTAGCCCATGCCATTGGATTATGGAGAAAGCAATACAAACTAATGTGCAACAGCTTACAATATCAATAGTTATTTGGCAAACTCTAGACATTGAGAGTTACATCTGTGAGGTGCTGTACCTATTTTAGACTATGTACACACTACAGCTTACATCCATATAAGTTATGTCTCTCAGGGGTGTGATAAGCCACTCCCGTGAACAACGAAAGTTACACCGACCTAAGTGCCAGTGTTGACAGTGCTATGTCGGTAGGATAGCTTCTCCTGCCACCATAGCTACCGCCGTTCGTGGAGACTGGAGTAATCAAGTCAATGGGTGAGCCAATAAATTCAGTCTTTGCCATGGTTCTTCCATGGGAGTACAGAAAGCGTATCGTTGGGGTAGTGTGGCCTCTGTCTATGCTCCTAGCATCTGTTTTGTGGATGTACAATACACCAGTTTGCAGAACTGTAAATGTAGCACGTTTTTACGAATATTAAAAAATTGCTATAAACAAAAACAGCCATGGTTGTTAATCAGTGGATAGGATGTGGTTACAACTACATTTTGAGCTTCAACAGTGTAATAATAATTAAGACCCCCTTAAATATTTGGATTTGGACCTCATCTAGAGACCCAATATTTTTATTTAATGAATTTTCACTCTGTAGTGTGGGTGAGGGGCCACTGTTGAGTCTTATTCCAGTACTTCTGTAGCATGATAACAAATGAGAAGCTGAAGTCACATCTTGAAAAATTTTATTTTTCCTTCACAAATGTACTGGAAAAAGCAAGCAGACTAATTGGCTATTAGCTGATGTAATAGCATGTGTCAGAACATATCTGTCTTATTGCTAGACTCAAATTAATGCATCTACTTTCAAACACAAGGATGAGGCACTTTTTCCTGCATTGCTATAAATCTCTTCTAGTCCAATTGCTTACTTTGGCCACTTCTTGAAATTGTTTGGAATATACTAATTTCAACCAGGGCTAGATGGTTTCGTTCATCTGGCAATGGAGGACCCCTCCTTATGTGTGACTCTCTACCCTCCTGTGCAGAAGGAGAAAGGATGTTCAGCTGCATCTTCCTGGATTCAAGGATTCGCACTAGTGGCTCAATCCTGCACGGTTCTGAGCGCTCTACCCCCAGTCTAGCAAAGTACTTAAGCATAGATATGCTTAACTTTAAATCAGTGGGACTGCTCACATGTTTAAATACTTTGCTGAGACAGTCAATTCTAGGAGAAGAATGGGTGTAGTAGGGGGAGGGCTGGGGAAATTCACAGCATCCCAAATTGGCCCAGACAATCTTAGGAGTTAAGATAACACTGTGCCAGTTTGTGTTGTTTTATTCCCACATACCCTTCCCCCACTCCAACTTCGGTTTGGAGCAGCCGCAGTATGAGTTGCAGGTCCATTTGAACTTCACTGCCAGGAAACCGAAAAAGGCACAGAGGCACGGGCCTTCAGGGAAGATTCTGGCCTTCAAAGGATCCCAGGGGAACTCTACCCCGGCTTGGCAGCAGGTCCCACAGTCCTTCCATGGGAGGTACAAAACTTCCCCTGCCAATAAGATGACATAGGAAGGATCCATGCCAGGGCCCATTGGCTGAGATTTCCTCCCCAAGAGTCTCCTCACTTCAGCATTTACCATGGGATCTGGGCCTGGGTTTTAACATCAGTCTTCCTAGCACTTTCTTCACTTGAAGAATAACAAGCCTTTCTATTTATTTAGCATCTGCCCTCTAACAGGATCCCAAAACACTTCCATTGTTATATACACAGGGATCACTTTACCTGCCACTGGAATGCACTCTCCTGTGCAGTGGAACAGGGCAGCCATTCTTATCCTACAATGCTATGCAATCATGGGCTTTTTCCTATAGGAAGGGAAAATGAAAGATGTTTTCAAACACAACAATATGGCACATTTTGAAGGAAGGCAGAATGTAATTACCCAAATTAGAAAAGAATCTTCATTATTATAGTAGTGCCCAGAGGCTCCAGAGAGAATTAGGGCTCCTTTGTATTTGTTCAATGGGATTTCTTACAAGCCATAAAGTTAAGCAAATGCACAAGTGTTTGCAGGATCAGAGCTGTGGAGTTGGACATGATCTTTGCCAGGAATAGCTTACTCAGTTTCTTCAAATGAACTGGGCAGAATGAGAACAGGTTATCAATACATACCAACCCTACTGTATTATTTGTATTGCTACAATGCTAAATTTAAGCAAAACTCATAAATTTGGGCAAAGTTTGTGCAGCTTTCATTTTAAAATTGTTTTAACATTAGCTACAGCTACTCCAGATCAAGGGTTAACTGTTGTATCTGAAATGAGAGTTTATTAGCGTGACCAGAGATATGGGTCCGGCTCTAATGCATCCAAGGGTGCTAAGGGAGTTGGCTGATGTGATTGCAGAGTCATTGGCCATTATCTTTGAAAACTCGTGGCAATCGGGGGAGGTCCCGCACGATTGGGAAAAGGCAAATATAGTGCCCATCTTTTAAAAAGGGAAGAAGGAGAATCTGGGGAACAAGCCTCACTTCAATCCCTGGAAAAATCATGAAGCAGGTCCTCGAGGAATCCATTTTGAAGCACTTGGAGGAGAGGAAGGTGATCAGGAACAGTCAACATGGATTCACCAAAAGCAAGTCATGCCTGAACAACCTGATTGCCTTCTCTGATGAAATAACTGGCTCTGTGGATATGGGGAAAGCGGTGGACGTGATATAACTTGACTTTAGCAAAGCTTTTGATACGGTCTCCCACAGTATTCTTGCCAGCAAGTTAAAAAAGTATAGATTGGATGAATGGACTATAAAATGGATAGAAAGCTCGCTAGATCATCGGGCTCAAGGGGTAATGATCAATGGCTCCATGTCTAGTTGGCAGCCGCTATCAAGTGGAGTGCCTTGGGGGTTGGTCTTGGGGCTGGTTTTGTTCAACATCTTCATTAATGATCTGGATGATGGGATGGATTGTACCCTCAGCAAGTTCGCGTCTGACACTAAGCTGGGGGGAGGGGTAGATACGCTGGAGTGGAGGGATAGGGTCCAGAGTGACCTAGACAAATTGGAGGATTTGGCCAAAAGAAATCTGATGAGGTTCAACAAGGACAAGTGCAGAGTCCTGCACTTAGGACAGAAGAATCCCAGGCACTGCTACAGGCTGGGGACTGACTGGCTAAGCAGCAGTTCTGCAGAAAAGGACCTAGGGATTACAGTGGACGAGAAGCTGGATATGAGTCAATAATGTGCCCTTGTTGCCAAGAAGGCTAACAGCATATTGGGCTGCATTAGTAGGAGTATTGCCAGCAGATCAAGGGAAGTGATTATGCCCCTCTATTCGGCACTGGTGAGGCCACATCTGGAGTATTGCGTACAGTGTTGGGCCCTCCAGTACAGAAAGGGTGTGGACAAATTGGAGAGAGTCCAGTGGAGGGCAATGAAAATGATTAGGGGGCTGGGGCAAATGACTTATGAGGAGAAGCTGAGGGAACTGGGCTTATTTAGTCTGCAGAAGAAAAGAGTGAGGGGGGATTTGATAGCAGCCTTCAACTACCTCAAGGGGGGTTCCAAAAGGATGGAGCTCGGCTGTTCTCAGTGGTGGCAGATGACAGAACAAAAAGCAATGGTCTCAAGTTGCAGTGGGGAGGTCTAGGTTGGATATTAGGAAAAACTATTTCACTAGGAGGGTGGTGAAGCACTGGAATGGGTTACCTTGGGAGGTGGTGGAATCTCCATCCTTAGAGGTTTTTAAGGCCCGGCTTGACAAAGCCCTGGCTGGGATGACTTTGTTGGTGTTGGTCCTGCTTTGAGGAGGGGGTTGGACTAGATGACCTCCTGAGGTCTCTTCCAACCCTAATCTTCTATGATTCTATGATATTCTGGTCTGGCTTAGTCAGGATTTTATTGGAACATTTTCATTGCAGAGCTTTAGCAAGAAACTTCATTTTAAGGGAATGTGCAAAACATGCACGTTGTGTTCTTTCCTCCTAATAAAGTACTTGTCATTCTTTAGATCTGTAAACTCTTCAGGTTGTCTATTTACTCTGTACAGCAACAGAACAATGGAGTCTGAACCTAGGTTGGGACCTCTGGGTACTACCATACTATAAATATTTTATAATAATAATTGCACACATTGAAACTTGCATTTACAGTGGAATCCACATTATAATTTTAACTGTTCCAGCCATACAGACTACTGTGCTTATTGTTAGTGGTTAGATTTGGGGGTTAGCTTTGAGTGTAGTTTAAGAAGGTTATAAAATATTATTAGAAAACGTTTCTTTCTGAACCAGGGGCCTTCCTTGCCCACCCAAAATTCTCATTGCTTTTGGCACTGGGAATTTGGTCTGTGCAAGGGATGCACACCAGGAGCCCTGTACTTCTTTTCCAGACCACCACTCTGAGGCCAATAAACTTCCTTAGGCATATATTAGCATTCCACAGTAGCTAAGAGGCAGCAGTCATGTGAGTTCTAATAAGGCTAAACACTAATGGTTAAAAGAACAGGAGTACTTGTGGCACCTTAGAGACTAACAAATTTATTAGAGCATAAGCTTTCATGGGCTACAACCCACTTCTTCGGATGCATATTGAGTGAAACATATCGAGGAGATATATATACACACATACAGAGAGCATGAACAGGTGGGAGTTGTCTTACCAACTCTGAGAGGCCAATTAAGTAAGAGAAAAAAAACTTTTGAAGTGATAATCAAGGTAGCCAAGTACAGACAGTTTGATAAGAAGCAAGTGTGAGAATACTTACAAGGGGAGATAGATTCAATGTTTGTAATGGCTCAGCCATTCCCAATCCCTATTTAGCCCTGAGTTGATTGTGTCTAGTTTGCATATCAATTCCAGCTCAGCAGTCTCTCGTTGGAGTCTGTTTTTGAAGTTTTTCTGTTTTAAGATAGCCACCCGCAGGTCTGTCATAGAATGGCCAGACAGGTTAAAGTGTTCTCCCACTGGTTTTTGAGTATTATGATTCCTGATGTCAGATTTGTGTCCATTAATTCTTTTGCGTAGAGACTGTCCGGTTTGGCCAATGTACATGGCAGAGGGGCATTGCTGGCACATGATGGCATATATCACATTGGTAGATGTGCAGGTGAACGAGCCCCTGATGGTATGGCTGATGTG